>NW_017675092.1:1080-76177 GCF_001879085.1 Nicotiana attenuata
AGGAGGAGTGACGAACGACGAAAAGGAAAGGGGGGGGGGGGGGGTCCAGTACTTGGTCGCGTGGACCCTTACACGAACGCGATGAAGGAGCCCTATAACCTACGCGCACGTGAGAGTATCAATGCGAACGCGATGAGGAAAATGAAGGCTAAGTCTTCAGAGTCAAATGACTCTATGCGAACGCGAGTCAGGAGCGCGAATGCGATGAAGGGAAAAGTCATAGTTTCGCGAACGCGAAGGAGGCGTCGCGAACGCAAAGAAGGAACTGGGTCTGCAACAGCTGAAGAATTTCTGCAACTTTCCTAAGTCCGAAATCACTCCGAAATACCTCCAAAATACACCCGAGCCCCCGGGGCTCCTAACCAAACACATACACTAACTCAACAACATCCTACGAACTTAACCGTGCGATCAAATCGCCAAAATAACATCAAAAACAATGAATCAAGCCTCAAAATCACTAGTTTTTCTTCAAACTTCATAAACTTTCCAATTTAGAGTTTTAAGTCCGAAACACGTCAAACGACGTCCGATTTCAATCAAACTTCACAGAAATATCTTAAACCACATATAAGACTTGTACCGGGGACGGAACCAAAATACGGGCCCGATACCAACACGTTCTAATCAATTTTCATTTCAATTTTTCTTAGTAATTTTAGAAAAACAATTTTACTCAAAAATTCATTTCTCGGGCTTGGGACCTCGGAATTCGATTCGGGCATACGCCCAGGTCCCGTATTTTCCTACGGACCCTCCGGGACCGTCAAATTACGGGTCCGGGTCCGTTTACCCAAAATGTTGACCAAAGTCAAACTTATTCATTTTAATACCAAATTTTAGCATTTTTCACAGAATTTCACATTTAGGCTTTTTGGCTACGCGCCCGGACTGCGTACGCAAATCGAGGCGACTAAAAATGAGGTTTTCAAGGCCTCGGAAGCACGGAATGAGTAAAAAAACAGGTGATGACCCTTTGGGTCGTCACATTCTCCACCTCTAAAACAACCGTTCATCCTCGAACGGACAAAAGAAAGAAGTACGTGAGTCGGGGAATAGATGGGGATAACGGCTCCGCATATCGGACTCGGACTCCCAGGTCGATGCCTCAAGGGGCTGACCTCTCCACTGAACACGAACAGAAGGAAAACTCTTGGACCTCAACTGACGAACCTGCCGGTCTAGAATAGCTACCGGCTCCTCCTCATAAGATAAGTCCTTGTCCAACTGGACAGTGCTGAAATCTAACACGTGGGCTGGATCGCCGTGATACCTCCGAAGCATGGACACATGAAAAACTGGGTGTACGGCTGATAAGCTAGGCGGAAATGCAAGTCTATAAGCCACCTCTCCCACTAGATCAAGAATCTCAAACGGACCAATGAACCTAGGGCTAAGCTTGCCCTTCTTCCCAAATCTCATCACGCCCTTCATAGGCGACACTCGGAGCAATACCCGCTCACCAAGCATGAAAGCTACATCTCGAACCTTACGATCTGCGTAGCTCTTCTGCCTGGACTGAGCTGTACGAAGCCTATCCTGACCTTGTCCAAGGCCTCCTGAACCAAATCCGTACCCAACAACCGAGCCTCTCCCGGCTCAAACCATCCAACCGGAGATCGACACCGTCTACCATATAAAGCCTCATAAGGAGCCATCTGGATACTCGACTGATAGCTGTTGTTGTAGGCAAACTCTGCTAAAGGCAAGAACTGATCCCATGAACCTCCAAAGTGAATAACACAAGCTCGGAGCATGTCCTCCAATATCTGAATAGTCCGCTCTGACTGACCGTCCGTCTGGGGATGGAATGTTGTGCTCAACTCGACCCGTGTGCCCAACTCTCGCTGAACTGCTCTCCAGAAGCGCGAGGTAAACTGCGTACCCCGGTCCGAAATGATAGATACGGGCACACCATGAAGGCGAACAATCTCCCGAATATAGATCTCAGCTAACCTCTCGGATTAATAGGAGACTGCCACATGAATGAAATGAGCTGACTTGGTCAGCCTATCAACAATGACCCAAACTGCGTCGAACTTCTTCAGTGTCAACGGAAGTCCAGTAACGAAGTCCATAGTGATCCTCTCCCACTTCCACTCAGGAAGCTCAATCCTCTGAAATAAACAACCAGGCCTCTAATGCTCATACTTAACCAGCTGACAATTCAAACACCGCGCCACATATGCCAAAATATCCTTCTTCATTCTACGCCACCAATAATGCTGCCGCAAATCCTGATACATCTTCGCGGCGCCCGGATGAATAGAATACCGGGAACTATGGGCCTCCTCTAAGATCAACTCTCGAAGTCCATCCACATTGGGCACACAAACTCGCCCCTGAAATCTCAAGACTCCCTCAGCAACCAATGTAACCTGCTTGGCACCTCCTCGCTGCACCGTGTCTCTAAGGACACACAAATGGGGATCATCAAACTGCCGATCACGGATACGCTCCAATAATAAAGAACGAGCGACCGTGCAAGCTAATAATCGGCTAGGCTTAGAAATATCCAACCTCATAAATCGATTGGCCAAAGCCTGAACATCCAAAGCAAGCGACCTCTGACTGACCGGAATAAAAGCAAGACTGTCAATACTACCTGACTTCCTACTCAAAGCATCGGCCACCACATTGGCCTTCCCCGGGTGATATAAAATGGTGACATCATAATCTTTCAACAACTCCAACCACCTCCTCTGCCTGAAGTTCAACTCCTTTTGCTTGAACAAGTACTGAAGACTCTTGTGATCAGTGAACACCTCACATGCCACGCCATATAGATAATGCCTCCAAATCTTTAATGGGTGAACTATGGCTGCCAACTCTAGATCATGAACCGGATAATTCTTCTCGTGGATCTTCAACTGTCTCGAAGCATAGGCAATGACCTTGCCATCCTGCATTAACGCTGCTCCAAGCCCAACACGGGAAACATCATAATAGACTATATAAGGCCCTGAACCTGTGGGCAAAACCAACACCGGTGCCGTAGTAACAGCTGTCTTGAGCTTCTGAAAGCTCGCCTCACACTCATCCGACCATCTGAACTGGGCATCCTTCTGGGTCAATCTGGTCATCGGGGCTGCAATAGATGAAAACCCCTCCACGAATCGTCGATAGTAGCCTGCCAACCCCAAGAAACTCCGGATCTCCGTAGCTGATGCTGGTCTAGGCCAGTTCTTGACTGCCTCTATCTTCTTTGGGTCCACCTGAATACCCTCTGGTGATACAACATGACCCAGAAATGCAACTGAACTCAGCCAGTACTCATACTTGGAGAACTTGGCATATAACTGACTATCCCTCAGAGTCTAAAGAACCACTCTAAGGTGATGCTCGTGCTCCTCCTGGCTGCGGGAGTATATCAAAATATCATCAATAAAGACTATCACGAACAAGTCCAAATAAGGCATGAACACTAGGTTCATCAACTCCATAAACGCTGCTGGGGCATTGGTCAACCCAAATGACATAACCAAAAACTCATAATGCCCATACCGAGTGCGGAAAGCTGTCTTAGGGACATCAGATGCCCTAATCCTCAACTGATGGTAGCCAGATCGCAAGTCAATCTTGGAAAATACCCTGGCACCCTGAAGCTGGTCGAACAAATCATCAATCCTCGGCAGTGGATACTTATTCTTGATCGTTACCTTGTTCAATTGCCGGTAATCAATACATATTCTCATTGACCCATCCTTCTTCTTGACAAATAACACCGGCGCACCCCAAGGTGAAACACTAGGTCTAATGAAACCCTTCTCAAGCAAATCCTGCAACTGTTCCTTTAACTCTTTAAACTCCGGCGGCGCCATACGATATGGGGGGATAGAAATGGGCTGAGTGCCCGGTAGCGGATCAATGCAAAAATTAATATCCCTGTCGGGTGGCATACCCGGCAGGTCTGAAGGAAAAACATCAGGGATCTCACAAACAACGGGCACAGAATCAATAGAAGAAACCTCAGCACTGGAATCCCGAACATAGGCTAAATAGGCCAAACACCCCTTCTCGACCATACACCGAGCCTTCACGTACGAAATAACACTGCGGGTAGAGTGACCTGGGGTCCCTCTCGACTCTAAACGGGGCAAATATGGTAAAGCTAAGGTCACGGTCTTGGCATGGCAGTCCAAGATAGCATGATACGGGGATAACCAGTCCATGCCCAATATAACATCGAAGTCGACCATATCTAAAAGCAACAAGTCAACACGGGTCTCAAGACCCCCCAATCACCAGAACACAAGAACGATGAACTCGATCGACCACAATAGAATCACCCACCGGTGTAGATACATAAATAGGAATACTCAGTGGATCACTAGGCATGACCAGGTATGGTGCAAAATAAAAGGACACATACGAATACGTAGACCCTGGATCAAATAGCACTGAAGCATCTCTATCACAAACCAGAATAGTACCTGTAATGACTGCATCTAAAGACTCAGCCTCTGGCCTGGCTGGAAGAGCATAACATCGGGGCTGGGCCCCACCACCCTGAACTATCTCTCTAGGACGGCCGGCTACTGGCTGGCCTCCACCTCTAGCGGCCTGAGCTCCACCTCTATGACCTCCACCTCCACCTCTAGCACCTCTACCCCCGCCTCAGGCTGGCTGGGCGGCCTGTGGAACATATGGTGCCTGAATCATAGGACGGGGACCCTGCTGCTGCGGCTGAGCACCCCTCAACCTCGGGCAAAGCCCTCCTGATGTGACCATACTCACCACACTCATAACATCCATCTGAACACTGTGGCTGAGGAAACTGAGGCTGACCCTGGCGACCTGAATGACCCCCACGGAAACTCTAAAGTGGCGGTGCACTGATAGGAGCTGGCGGTGCACTGAATGACTGCTGATCAGAATAGTGTGCCTGAGAACCACGGCCACCTGATGTACCGTGAGAAACCTGGAGAGCTGACTGAAAGGGCCTAGGAGGATGGCCTCTACCATATGAATCTCTACCTCCAGACGAGGTACCACTGAATCTGCCGGAATGACGGGCTCTCTTGTCTCCCCCATGACCACCCCCCTGTGATAATACCATCTCAATCCTCCGGGCCACATTGGCCGCCTCCTGAAAAGTGATATCACTCCCCGCCTCTCTAGCCAACTGGAGACGAATAGGCTGAATGAGTCCATCAATAAACCGTCTCACTCTCTCCCTCTCAGTGGGGAGTATGACAACATCATGGCGAGCCAACTCAATAAACCTGGTATCATATTGGGTGACTGACATGGATCCCTGATGGAGACGCTCGAACTGCCTCCGATAGGCCTCACGCTGTGTGATAGGGAGAAACTTCTCCAGAAACAACACTGAAAACTGATCCCATGTCAAGGCTGGAGACCTTGCGGGTCTGGCTAAACAGAAATCCCTCCACCAAGTCTTGGCAGATCTAGATAGGCGAAATGCAGCGAAATCAACTCCATTGGACTCAACAATACCCATGTTCTGAAGAACCTCGTGGCAGCTATCCAAATAATCCTGAGGATCCTCGGTGGATGCACCGCTGAAAGTAGTATTAAAGAGCTTGGTGAACCTATCCAACCTCCACAAAGCATCTGCGGACATAGTCGCTCCATCGCCGGTCTGAGTCACTTCACCCGGCTGAACTGCCATAGCTGGCTGAACCACTGGCACCTGAACCTGGGGAGCTACCTGCTCCGGAGTGCGTGCAGCAGGAGTCTGAGCCCCTCCTCCAGCCTGAGAAGTGGCTGGTGCTACTGGAAGCAAACCCGCTCGGGTGACACTCTCCATGAGGCCCACCAATCTGACAAGAGCGTCCTGAAGAACTGGGGTGGCAATGAACCCCTCTGGAACCTGAGCTGGGCCCACCGGAACCGCTGGGGCTGGAACCTCCTCCTCGAAATCAACCTGAGGCTCCGCCACTGGTGCTGCTGCTCGGGGCTGAGCTCTGCCCCTACCTCGGCCTCTAGCACGGCCTTGGCCTCGCCCTCTGCCCCTAGCGGGAGCTGCCTGGGGCTCGGACTGCTGGTCAGAAGATGAGGAAGCGCGTGTTCTCGCCATCTGCGAAAGAACAGAGTAGAAATTCAATTAGCACTGAGAAACCAAATCGCACGACAAGAAAGAACAAATGTGAAACTTTTCCTAACTCGGTAGCCTCTGGGGGATAAATACAGACGTCTCCGTACTGATCCCTCAGACTCTACTAATCTTGTCCGTGAGTTGTGAGACCTATGTAACCTAGAACTCTGATACCAACTTGTCACGACCCGGATTTCCCACCCTCGGGGTCGTGATGGCGCCTACTATTGGGAGCTAGGCAAGCCAAACATTTATTACTTTTTGATTAACCAATTTACCTCTTTTAGCACTTATCAGCAATAAAATAAAAGCAACGAAATTAAATAATAAGCGGAAGTCTTAAATTATGGAAAACTGAATAGAAATGCGGAAAATTCATCATAAGCCTCTACCCAAGACTGGTGTCACAATACTCACGAACATCTAAGAATACTAAATACAATGTCTGAAAGAAATATATCTATTTGTCTCGGATACAATGAGATAACAGTCTAATGTAAAAGATAGGGGAGACGCCGGGCCTGCGGACGCCTGCAAGGCTACCTCGGTGTCTCGCTGGACTGAAGGCCTGCTCCCGTGCTACTGCTGCTGCTGTCCAAAACCTGGATCTGTGCAAAATAGCACAGAGTGTAGTACCAGCACAACCGACCCCATGTTCTGGCAAGTGCCTAGCCTAACCTCGGCGAAGTAGTGACGAGGCTAGGACCGGACTACCAATTAAACCTGTGCAGTTATAAAATATACAGCGGAAAAACAAAACAGGAATAAACAAGTAAAGATGGGAGGGGGAAACATGCTTTGGGGGTATACCAGTATTAACAATAAGTCCAGAATAACAGTCTAAGGGCAGCTTATAATTTACAGCGAACAAAGAAACTAATATCCAAAATAAACACACTTGTATCAATAATTATTGCGGCGCGCAACCCAATCCCAATATATAACAACACTGTTGCGGCGTGCAACCCGATCCATATCATTTAGCATTGTTGCGGCGTGCAACCCGATCCACAAATATCATTGTTGCGGCGTGCAACCCGATCCATATCATTTAACACTGTTGCGGCGCGCAACCCGATCCACAAATATCATACAATGCACGGCATCACCCTTCGTGATTTATCACTCTTCCTCATCCAAACAACAATCACAAATAAGGGGCAAGAAAGTAAACAAATAATGATAGAAATCCCGGCAAGGGAATGCAATTAAACAATTAAATCCCGGCAAGGGAACAATATCAATAAATTTCCATATCCCGGCAAGGGAGAAAATCAACAAAACAACAAAACGTCCCGGCAAGGGAATAAACCAATAAATCTTTCTCTTTCTTTCACTTTTATCTCATAGTTCACATTGTCACTTGAGCCAACGCTCCAAGGATTTAAATATCTCATATACCTTCACAATTTGTATTTCAACTCGAACCAACGCTCCACGAAGTTCAAAGATCACAATTTCCTTTCACATACTCTTTACAACATATAGAAATCATCAATTAAGTATGGAAGCTATAACAAAACCAGGATATTCGCAATATAAGGACTCATGGTCATGCTAGACACCAATGTATAGATACTCGTCACCATGCCTATACATCGTACTCGACAATTAACAAGTAGCAAATAAGACTCAACTCCTATTCCCTCAAGCTAAGGTTAGACCAAACACTTACCTCAACTTCCATGGCCAAATCAATCCACAACAACCGCTTTCCCTCTCGAATTTGGCTCCAACTCAATCAAATCTATACAATAATGACTTCATATATCAATATATGCTAAACAATTCGAACCCAATGCCTAATTATATCTTTCCATGATTTTTTCCGAAATCTCAAAATTGACCCCGGGTCGCTTGGTCAAAACACGAGGTTCGGACCACACTCATATCCCCCATTCACCCACGAGCCCGAATATATAATTTGTTTTTTAATTCGACCCCAAAACGAGGTCTAAATCAGGAAAATCCAAAAAGCCCTAACTCTACCCATTTTCCCCAATTTCTACCCTAAATTACATGTTTTAGGCTTAGGAATTCAATAAATATTGATGGAAAATGAAGAAAACGAGTTAAGATTTACTAACCCAAGAAGTTTTGGTGAAAGGGAGCTTCAATGGACGCCTAAAGACCTTGGAGAAGAAGGAGCTCGTGTGTTTTTATGAAAATCCCGCAATACACTTATTCTGGAAATTAAAATATAACTGGGCAAAAATTGCCCTTCGCGTTCGCGGAAAGGGGATTGCGTTCGCGAAGGGTAACTTATCAGACCATCGCGTTCACGATGGGAGGAGTGCAAACGCGAAAAGGAAAAATTGGGGGGGGGGGTCCAGTACTTGGTCTACGCGCACGCGTGGACCCTTACGCGAACGCGATGAAGGGGCCCTATAAATGACGCGAACGCGAGAGTATCAATGCGAACGTGATGAGGAAAATGAAGGCTAAGTCTTCAGAGTCAAATGACTCTACGCGAACGCGAGTCAGGATCGCGAACGCGATGAAGGGAAAAGTCAGAGCTTCGCGAACGCGAAGGAGGCGTCGTGAACGCAAAGAAGGAACTGGGTCTGCAACAGCTGAAGAATTTCTACAACTTTCCTAAGTCCGAAATCACTCCGAAACACCTCCGAAACACACCCGAGCCCCCGGGGCTCCTAACCAAACACATACACTAACTAACAACATCCTACGAACTTAACCGTGCGATCAAATCGCCAAAATAACATCAAAAACAATGAATCAAGCCTCAAAATCACTAGTTTTTCTTCAAAATTCATAAACTTTCCAATTTAGAGTATTAAGTCCGAAACACGTCAAACGACGTCCGATTTTAATCAAACTTCACAGAAATATCTTAAACCACATATAAGACCTGTACCGGGCGCCGGAACCAAAATACGGGCCCGATACCAACACGTTCTAACCAATTTTCGTTTTAATTTTCTTTAGTGATTTCAGAAAAATAATTTTTCTCAAAAATTCATTTCTCGGGCTTGGGACATCGGAATTCGATTTCGGGCATACGCCCAGGTCCCATATTTTCCTACGGACCCTCCGGGACCGTCAAATCACGAGTCCGGGTCCGTTTACCCAAAATATTGACCAAAGTCAAACTTATTCATTTTAATACCAAATTTTAGCATTTATCAAAGAATTTCACATTTAGTCTTTCCGGCTACGCGCCCGGACTTCGCACGCAAATCGAAACGACTAAAAATAAGGTTTTTAAGGCCTCGGAAGCACGGAATAAGTAAGAAAACAGGTGATGGCCCTTTGGGTCGTCACATAAATTATACAACATGAGTCATTAGACCAAGTGATACTTGATTACACGTAAAGGTGGATTGGTCTCTTTATTGGAAAAGAGTTTCCTTTATGTAAAGTCGTAAAGACATTACAAAGATAAGCAATGTAACATTGCAAAGTTAAGAAAATTTTATTGGAAAAGTGTATCTCTTTATTGGTTTCTTGATCGGAACCACGTAAAGACTTTGCAAAGTTAAGCAAAGTAACATTTCTATACAATTAAAGAGAAATAACAATGATCTTACGTGAAAAATTTCTCTGTAAGCTTACAAGATTCAACGTGAAATTTCAAAGCAAAATGCTACAAGATCCAACTAGTTATACTAATTCAAAAAAAGTCTGGTGCAATCTTTCTCAAGAATATCATACGGATTTTTATCTATTTCGATTCGCCGTTACGTATTTCCACAAAAGAGAATCGTTTCAGGTATATTAAGGCTATCCCTTCTTTCTTTTTGGCATGTTCTGTACGACACGAACGAAAAGAACAAATGCACAGCTTCCACAAATGACTCTATTCATAGAAATACTAGAGATGCTTATGTTCTTGATTCCCCATGTGTCATATTATTCTATCATCTATTCATGGGTCTCAAAATATTTAAGTTGGTAAAGTTTATTTCATGATATTAATCAGAGGCATAATGATGACGTACCGAGAGATTTTATTGACGTATTTCATATGCATTTCATGCATTTGTACGTGCACATTGACCCATGACCATATGGCGTTATATATGCGTATATATATGTATATGGGATATGGGAAAGGTTATGGCATTATACACGCACCACCACCTGATCAGCTGGTATGCATTGATGATTTTGCCCACAATGGCCGAGATGATATGATGGGATGCCCTTAGAGGCTTGATGATGTTATGAACATATGTACCTATGCATGACATGACATTCATACGTATATAAATGACACTACAAGTATTTCATTATTTACAGAGTTATCGAGACTTACAGGTTGAGTCATTTACTCTATATTTGTTCCATGTCTTTTATGTACTTTTTATGTGCTTACATACTCGATACATTTCATGCTCGCAGGTCCCGATAGACAGGTCGAGAGCCCCCCAAGTAGACTATCAGCTCAGCGGAAGATGTTGGTGCGCTCCATTTGCTTCATTTACTCTTGTCGTTTTTCTTGTTCTCTTTTCAGTTCTGTTAAATGTTGGTGCGCTCCATTTGCTTCATTTACTCTTGCGGACTTCATGCCCAGATCCTAAGACGCTGTCAGACTTCGAAATAATGAGTCAAGAGCCTGTTGATACCCATTTTTCCCTAGATATTTTTATACTCAAAATACTTTCAAAATAACATATATATGCATATATGAGCATACCCAAGTGTTTTGGTATTTTTCCAAATTTTTAAGATTTTTTTAAACCAATTTATTATCTATTTAATACTACAAAATTCAATAATTATTCCCAAAAAATTATCATTTTGTGAATAATTTATTTTATTCTCATATTTACACCAAAATATAATTAAGGTGATTTTTGCATATTTTTTACAGATTTATTTGGCATTTTCAAAACTAAATTGCATATAATTGCAATTATAGACTATTTTACAATTTACAGCATTTTACAATTATAATAATCGTTTCCAGTATTTTTAGATTAATGTTTATACATTATTAGTTACATAAATGCTTTTAATTTGTTTTTAAAATCATTCTCACTATTTTATAAAATAAAAAAGGGGGAAAATGGCCATTAAGTGCTAGCCAGATTTTATTTCAATTGTAGCCACATTGGACCCCCAAATTAGCCCAATTTTAGACCCAATTAATCTAGCCCAACAACCCGTTTGAACCGACCCACCCGGTCTCCCACCTAACCCCTTCTAATCACAGCCGTTGATCTAAAAGATCAACGGCCCAAATACACCCTTTCCTTTTTAATTTACCAAACCCCCCAACCCTAATTCATTTCCCTCTACCCGCCGCCCTTGAATTCCCTTCCTCTCCCATTCTCTCTGCAAACCCTAGTCGCCGCCACCCAAGCTAACCCTAATCCCTTCGATTCTCGCCGGTTTCCATGGCTTCTCAGGCCGTGAAACCCTCATACTCACCTCCTATCGCTCTTGTGCGCTTGGTATTTGAAGGTTTGAGGCTAGACCTCAAAGGTCTCCACCCAGATCTCCGCCGACTTGAGGGTTCCGGCCATCTCCGGCTTGGCTCCGGCATATCTTAGCCTCCTGAGCCTGTTTCCAGTCTTATCCGACTTAGATCGGACATTTTTCGAAGCCTTTCTCGTCCTAGGGTTCACCTGAAACCCTAGCTGTTCGAGGTTTTTCTCCAATTCTCTTCAGATCTGTGTGTATTCATGCTTTACTTTGAGTTTTTAAAAGGTTTCCCCAACTTTTCTTTATAAAATTCTTTTTCCAAAGTCACTTCTTTCTGATTTAGGGTTTCTGAAAAAATGCTTATGTGTTTTCCGATCTTTCTTCTCCCTTTCTCGTGTATGTTTGTCTCTACCATGTTCTTATGTTTTCTCTTTTTTTTTACACATGTTCTTCTACTATGTTTGCTATATTTTGTTCTTCCTTCTACTATGTTTCTGTGCTATGTTTTCACATGCTATGTTTCTGTGCTATGTTTTCACATGCTATGTTCTGCTACTTGCCTTCCATTACGACTTGATATGCTTCGCCTACTGTATTTTTCTACCATGTTCATTAAGTGTTCTTACTATGCCTGCTTAAGCATATTTTCCTCTACTGTTTCTTCTACTCTCATTGTGTTTCGAATTAATTCCATGACTCTGTTTGCATTAAACCTTCTACTGTATCTGCTTGTTTCCTCTTCTTTGCATTTGATTCAAGTCGAAAACCCTAGGATTTGGGGTTTTTGGCGAGTTTGGTCTTGTGTGTTTGGACTAGGGTTCTATTTGAGCCCTGGACTCTCTCAAACTCACTTGGGGTCCATGTACTGAGTTTGAATCCTTTTGTGTATGAATTCTTCTATACTAGACTCCTCTGATTAGCATGACAACCCCTTTTATATGTGTTAAAATCTTTCTTCAAAAGGTTTTCCAACTTGTGTTCGAATCAGAATCCTTTTTTTGGGGGTTAATTGATTGCTACTGATTCTTCTTAAGTAAAACCTTTTCCTTAGCCTTTCTGACTTGGTTATTCATGAACCAATAGTTGCAAATCTCTGATTCCTTGATTTATTGGGTACTGATTGGTTCTTACCTTATTTGTTTAACCGTGTATTTCAAAATTTCTTCCCTTAATTAAACTCCTATGTATTTACCCCTAATTGCCTACTTTGCACAAGATGCTTACTTGATCTCTTTCCTTAAATACTCTTTTGTTCATTACCGTTAAAGTTTGAACTTCCTTAATTTAAAGGAAGTTTCTTCTTACTAATTTGATTCTAATTGGTACATGGTTATTTCTTTGCCTTATTCCTTGCCTGTTTTCAAACTATAAATACATGCTCTTTTATTAACACAACACACCAACATTCGTAGTTTTCTGAACTCACACTCATACTCAAAAAGTATTCTCTCTTGTTGCTTGTACTGTGGCCTATTTGCAAGACTTCTTCTTTCTTTCGCTTGTCTCTTTCTAAAACTGGTATGTCCTAGTTTTAATTCCAGCATCAACTCTAATGTGTTTACTTACCAATTCTCCTGTCCATGCTTACTTTACTGCCTGTAGAATTTAACCTTTGTATAATGTGCTTATATCTTGCTTATGTCTTGCAATGAATCCCATTCCCCATGTCCCCCTATGTGTTTGAGCTATAGTTTAAAAAACATGGCAATAGACAAAGTTATTGTCCATGGATGTAAACTGGACCCTTTGGGTCCTAAGCTCTTTCAGTTTCCCATCCCCATTCCCTTATGTGTGTTTGAGTTAAGGTTTGGCCTGGCAGCATCCAAATTGCTCTCCAGGGTTGAACCTGACCTTCAATAGGTCCTAACTCTCCAATGTTTAGCTAGTGGGCTGGTCAGGGGTGTGCCAGCATTTTATGTTGCTGGGCATGACCACCAGCCTGCCTTGGCATCCCTTATGTCCCTCTACTGCACTTAGACTTGTTCCTAGACTCTAAGTTCTGCCCCCCTCCAATGAGCCTTGCCTTGGGACCTTGAGCAGAAAATGAGGCATGAAGTCCCCAGATCCGGCATGGTAACCAATATTCACCCGAGGTTGCTAAGATGGTGGGAAGACCTTCATTCCAGTGACCGGACTCTCGTCTGCAAGTATTTGGGAAACTTACCCTCTCTTTTGGAAATTCAGCCAGACAACAAAATTATAGAGGTTGCAACCTTATTCTGGGATAGTGATAGATCGGTATTTCGATTTGGGGACCTTGAAATGACCCCGCTACTCGAGGATACAGGAGGGTTAGCCGGTATTCCTTGGGAGACTCTGGGTTTGCTCATGCCAGAAAACCGCAAGGGTAAAGGTTTCTTCAAAATGATGGGGTTGAAGAAAAACTCAGATTTGACTTGTTTGAAGGATTCCTATATTCCCTTCGACTACCTGTACGAGAGGTACGGTCATAGCAAGTCCTACCGCACCTATCCAGACGAATTCACCCTCACCTCATTGGGGCATATCCACAGGAGGGTTTTCGTCTTCATGTTCTGTTTTTTGGGGATGATAGTGTTTCCCATGAAGAAGGCTAGGATCCACACCATACTAGCCATGGTCACCAAGACACTAATGGAGGGGATTGAAGGGCAACATTTCAGCATAGTGCCCATGATTGTTGCGGAGATCTACCGAGCTTTGGAAAATTTCAACGAGGGGCCAGTCATTTGGAGGGTTGCAACTTATTACTCCAACTCTGGCTCATAGAACATCTCCAAAAAGGGTCGATACCGCCAAGAGCTTCCGCGAAGGCCGTGGAATGACCATATAGCCTTTCACCATCCCAATAGAATGAGCTATATGCCTGACATGTTTGCTCGGCCAGGGGATGCTCGAGGATGGGTAGAATTGTTTGAAAACTTGAAAGAAGACAAGGTGCAGTGGATGTTCGAATGGTTCCCCACTGAAGAGTTGATCATCCGCTCTCGGGACGCTCTATTTCTCATACTCAATGGTCTGAGGGGAACTTATCCCTATGTCCCTCTCCAGGTCATGAGGCAAGGGGGGAGAAAGCAAGTCGTACCAAAGGTAGAAAAGATGAGTCATTTCAGGGCTGATTTCCAAGACGACGATAGCCCATACAAATGTCAAGCTCAACAAATGTGGAACAACAAGATCGTCCTGGAGAGGGATTCCATAGAACCTGACAGGTATCATGCCGGCTACACCTTATACTATCCAGGTTGTCTAGAAGAAGATCATGCTGGATTAGGACAGCCCGGGTATGTTCGAGGTCACAGGGCCATCGACGAAAGGTCTGAGATACAGGTTAAGTACAACCAGTTGCGTAAGAGGATCAGGGAGTGCGAGAGCGAGCATCAGGAGATTCAAGAGGCAAAACAAAAGTTGATCGAGGAATGGAAGGATATGGCTGTCAGAGCCAACAAGCGCCTAGGGCATTTGGAGCGAGGGTTAGTAGAACTGGAAGGGAAATTCATCCGGAGGATCGAGAATTGCCAAAACGCCGAAGGAAATGAAGGAGGACATTTGGCTAGGGCTTATCTGCTGCTAGGATTGCGTGAGTTGGTGACGCTGTTCGATGGAGCCAAAGATGCCGAGTCTGGGGAAGGTCCTTCTGGGACCAAATAGTTAGGAGTTTCTTTTCCGCTTTGAAATGTAATAAGGCCAACGGCCATTAGGGACATTTTTTTACTTTATGCAATTTTAGTGTCGTTTTAGGATTCGTCTCATTTTTTATCAATAAAATGAGGCATTTAGCATTATAAATTCTCCAAATAAACTTGTCGCTAGGCCTACCTCGGGCAAAATGAGGCACCCAATTTAGGACACGATTTATATTCTTGTACTATGTGTTTAAATACTGCAATATTTCTTTCACAGAATCCGCACTAACTTGTTACCTTTTGTTGTTTTTACTTTTATTTTTTATTCCCCTCCTCAAAAAGGTTAGTTCGTGCATTCTGGCATCATCATCCTACTCTACAAGATCTAAGGGCCCTCCACCTCCTCCTCCTCCAAGTCCTATTAAAAGCAAGAACAAAGCAAAGATGGAGAACGTGAACAACATCGGAAAGGATGACTCAGCCGAAAGGGTAGAGGTTCCTCAGGGTGTTCAGGTATCCAAAGAAAGTGCCGCTCAGCTCGAACAAAAGTTACTGAAATTTCAAGAAGAATTAGACCAAGTTCGGAACTTGGCAAGTCTGTCATTCTCCCTCACTACTCCAGAAATCAACTTTCCCAATGCTCAACACCCCATACCTCCACAAAACATCCCAAAGCCACAGAAACAACCCACTACTCATTGCAACACACATCTCAACAACACTCCACTCCTCATCCCTGAACCATCAAATGATCATCCCCGCCACACTCCCATATATGTGGAAAACATGCCACAATACACTCAACCCATTACAAACATACCAGAATCTATTGACAAAGATTCTCTCATCAAGAACCTGGCTGCCGAGCTCAAGAAATTGACTAGTCGAGTACAGGGCGTTGAAGGAAACAAAGGCATTGAAGGGATAAATTATGAGGATCTTTGTATCCAGCTGGACGTTGAACTTCCCGAGGGGTACAAACCTCCTAAGTTCGAAATATTTGACGGCTCGGGGGATCCTAGAGTCCATCTGAGGACATATTGTAGGAAGAGACGAAAAGATTCGCATGAAACTCTTCATGAGAAGTTTGAAAGGCGATGCGCTATCTTGGTACATTAGCCAAGATCCCAAGAAGTGGACAAGCTGGGTAGGAATGGCGTCCGATTTCATGGACAGGTTCAGGTTCAATACAGAAAATGCACCAGATATCTTCTACATCCAGAATCTGAAAAAGAAACCCACTGAGACATTCCGCGAGTATGCTACTCGATGGAGATCCGAGGCTGCTAAGGTCAGGCCGGCCTTAGAGGAAGAATAGATGAATCAATTTTTCGTCCGAGCTCAAGATCCGCAATACTATGAGAGGTTAATGTTGATAGAGGGCCAGAAATTCTCCGATATTATCAAGCTGGGAGAAAGGATTAAAGAGGGCATTAAGAGCGGAATGGTCACTAATTTTGAAGCACTACAGGCTACCAACAAAGCCCTACAATCTGGTGGCGCGTCCAAGAAAAAGGACGTGAGTGCCGTGATGGTTGCACAGCGAACCAAGTCCCCAATAAAATACCAAGCCTACCCGGTACCCCCCATCACATACCAGCCTATTCCCAATTATCAAGCACCTCCACCCTCTTACCACATTCCATCACCCGCTTACCAGTCATCTCCATCTCCCACATATCAACCCACCTCACCAAGATATTCCCAACCTGCACCCGTCTACCAAGCCTATAATGACCACTACCAATCACCTCCCGCCCACCAAAACTTCCCCAGGCCACACCCTAACTTTGACCGCAAACCTCCCAGGCAATACACCGCCATCGCCGAGCCAATCGACCAGCTATATGAAAGGCTCAAAGCTGCTGGTTACGTCACCCCAATCCCTGCCATAACTCCAGATAATCCTTCCCAGTGGGTCAATCCAAATAAAACCTGTGCATACCATTCCGGCATGAAAGGGCATACCATTGATGAGTGCCGATCTCTGAAAGATAAAATCCAAGTATTAATTGACAACAAAATCATCGTGGCCAAAGAACCTGCTCCTAATGTTCCAAACAATCCCTTGCCTGATCATAAGGGTGGTGGTGTGCATATGATTGAAGTGGAAGATGATTGGGACCCCAAGGGGTCAATTGGATTAATTGCCGATGGTGACGAGCCCAAGAAACCAACCGTCACATTGAATCCAATTGTAGTCCAGATCCAGCCCTCTGGGGATGCTGAAGTAAACATGTCTGTGCCTCTCGAGTTTGAAACACCATCATCCAAAAGGACCGAAGAGCCAATTGAGGTGGAGTTTGGGTCTTCGAAAGAACCATTCGAAGTTGCTGTATTGCCACCCAAAATGAGAGTGCCCATTCCTGTAGCGATGTCAAACGTAACGCCATTCCATACACAGGCCATACCTTGGGATTACACCGCCGAGGCAAGAAGGAAAGAAAAGTCTAGGTCCGGAGAAGCAATTGCAGCACAGGGTATGACCAGGACCGGCAGGGTTTATACTCCGGAACATTTGATTGAATCAAGTAAGCAGGCCTCTGGACGGCCTATTGAAAGTGGGCCCGATGATCTCTGGCGGAAGATACAGGCAAAAGAATACTCAGTTGTCGACCAATTAAACAAAACACCAGCGCAAATCTCCATCCTAGCTCTACTACAGAGCTCCGAGACACACAACAACGCTCTGATGAAGATACTAAGCGAGGCGTATGTACCCAGCAATGTAACTGGAGGAGAAATGGCAAACATGGTCAGGCAGGTATTGGAGAGTCATGAGATCACTTTCCACGAGGATGAGTTACCCCCTGAAGGTTTAGGACACAACAAAGCGTTACACATCACCGTGCAATGCGAGGACTATTTCATCACCAGGACTTTGATTGACGGAGGGTCCAACCTCAACATTTGTCCATTGGTGACCCTCAGAACATTGGGGAAAAGCCTGCATGAAATCAAGGATGGGGCTATCAACGTCAAAGCTTTGGATGGTTCCCAAAGGTCCACTATTGGGGAGATTAGTTTATGTCTGCAAATGGGGCCAACTAGGTTCGATGTTGATTTTCAAGTAATAGACATCCCAGCATCCTATAACTTGCTACTAGGACGACCTTGGATCCATGCCGCTGGAGCTGTAGCATCAACCGTGCGCCAGGCAGTGAAGTTCGAGTGGAATCACCAAGAAGTGATTATTCATGGTGACGGGAGTAACCCTATATACAGTCACCAAACCATCCCGGCAATTGAAGGAAGAAGGAAGCTAGGAGGAGAAACTTACCACCACATTGAGCGAGTCAACGCCGTGGACAAAGATAAGTGGTGGGATAACAAGATAGAGAGTATACTAAACTGGAGCGGGTATGAACCTAGCAAAGGGCTCGGCAAGAACCTTCAGGGAATCACCAAGCCTATGAAACTGAAGAAACATGGCACCACTTTCGGGTTAGGGTATGGATATACTTGGCAAGAATTCAGGAACTGGTCGCCACCATGGCGCAGCCCTTACTATCCGCTGGAGCACCCTATACCACGCCTGGAACAGACTTTGCAGCCGGCCGACATCATATATGGGTCAGAGGAAGATGAGGCATTAGCAGCAATGAAGAACCTATTTTTGGAAGATGACAACATGGACTGTCACGTCATTCTCGAGGAGGAAGGGGAGGAAGGCCCTTCCATACAGGCAGTGAACCGAGGAGAGCGCCTCAACAATTGGTCCGTCAGGACCACCAAGGCCCGGAGAGCTTCGGGGTAGCAAGGCTGAACAGAGCATTATGCATTATCTTTTATTTTTTGCTAGTTGATTTCCCTTTAGTATTATCTTTGAATTTTGAAAAGAGCCCCGATGTTCAAAACAATTCTTTCAGCATTTATTATAGCATTGCAATTTTTTATAAATCTCGCTCTTATTATCTCTTTTTCTCTGCCATTTACTTTACCTTACACAGCATTATTTTTAGTTATCTTGATGAACCGATGAATGTGACATGCGACGAGGTAACGCAACAAACGGATATAGACTCAGAAGAGGATGAGATACCAGAAGAGATCGTTAAAGTGGTCGAGGACTTTGAGAATAGACCTAAGTCTAACCTGGACGAGACTGAGGTCGTCAACTTGGGGGATACAGAGAATGTCAAGGAAACGTGCATCAGTGTTCACCTGTCACCGTTAGAAAAGGAGGAGTACACGGAGTTCTTAAAAGAATATGAGGACGTATTTGCCTGGTCATATGATGATATGACCGATCTCACTACATCTATTGTAGCTCACAAATTGCCAACAGATCCGACATGTCCGCCGGTAAAATAGAAGCTCAGAAAGTTCAAGCCAGATATGAGTTTGAAAATCAAGGAAAAAGTTACCAAGCAAGTCAAAGCCAAGGTTCTCAGGGTAGTGTATCCAACATGGTTAGCCAACATTGTGCCAGTGGCGAAGAAGGACGGGAAGGTCAGAGTCTGTGTCGACTACCGGGACCTCAACCGGGCCAGTCCAAAAGACGACTTCCCCTTGCCGAACATACACATCCTGATCGACAACTGCTTCAAGCACGAGCGGCAGTCATTTGTCGATTGTTTTGCTGGATATCATCAGATATGGATGGACGAAGGGGACGCGAAAAAGATAGCCTTCATTACACCATGGGAAAATGTATTGTTACAAGATGATGCCATTTGGATTAAAGAATGTTGGGGCCACCTACATGAGGGCCATGACTACTATTTTCCATGACATGATACACAGAGAGATCGAGGTGTATGTAGATGATATCATCATTAAATCCAAGAAAGCCACTAACCATATGGAGGATTTAAGAAAGTTCTTCAACAGATTAAGAAGGTATAACCTGAAACTGAATCCCGCTAAATGTGCATTCGGGGTTCCTGCCGGAAAATTGCTTGGGTTTATCGTAAATCGACGAGGAATAGAACTAAATCCATCAAAGGTTAAGGCCATTCAAGACTTGCCACCGCCAAAGAACAAGAAAGAGGTTATGAGTTTCTTGGGGAGACTCAACTACATCAGCCGGTTCATAGCTCAGTCCACTCTCATCTGTGAGCCAATCTTTAAGATGTTAAAGAAGGATGCCGCCACTAAATGGAATGATGATTGTCAGAAAGCCTTCGATAGAATCAAGGAGTACCTGTCAACGCCGCTAGTTCTGGTTTCGCCCGAACTAGGTAGACCGGTATTGCTCTACCTTGCAGTACTGGATGGGGCATTCGGTTGTGTTTTGGGATAACATGATGAAATGGGGAGAAAGGAGCAAGCTATCTACTATCTCGGTAAGAAGTTCACCCCGTACGAGGCCCGGTATTCCCTACTAGAACGCACGTGTTTTGCTCTGACTTGGGTAGCTCAGAAGTTGAGGCATTATTTCTGTGCCTACACCACCTATCTCATATCGAGGATGGATCCGCTAAAGTACATCTTTCAGAAGCCCATGCCCATGGGCAAACTGGGCAAATGGCAAATATTGCTGAGTGATTTTGATATTGTCTCCGTGACTCAGAAAGCGATCAAAGGACAAGCACTAGCCGATCATCTTGCCGAAAACCCCGTGGGCTGAGAATACGAGCCTCTAAAGACGAATTTTCCTGACGAAGAGGTCTCTTTCATAGGAGAAGACATTGCAGAATCCTATGATGGCTGGAGAATGTTTTTCGATGGAGCAGCAAACTTTAAGGGAGTTGGCATAGGAGCAGTTCTAGTATCAGAAACAGGCCAACATTATCCGGTGTCCGCCAAACTCAGGTTCTCGTGCACCAACAACATGGCCGAGTACGAAGCCTGCATCTTAGGGCTCAAACTAGCCATTGACATGATCGTTCAGGAGTAACTAGTGATCGGGGACTCAGATTTGCTCATACATCAGGTCCGAGAAGAATGGGCAACCAAGAACTCCAAAATACTACCATACTTGCATCATGTACAAGAGNGGGAGTGCGAGAGCGAGCACCAGGAGATTCAAGAGGCAAATCAAAAGTTGATCGAGGAATGGAAGGATATGGCTGTCAGAGCCAACAAGCGCCTAGGGCATTTGGAGCGAGGGTTAGTAGAGCTGGAAGGGAAATTTATCCGGAGGATCGAGAATTGCCAAAATGCCGAGGGAAATGAAGGAGGACATTTGGCTAGGGCCTATCTTCTGCTGGGATTGCGTGAGCTGGTGACGCTGTTCGATGGAGCCAAAGATGCCAAGTCTGGGGAAGGTCCTTCTGGGACCAAATAGTTAGGAGTTTCTTTTCTTTTCCGCTTTGAAATGTAATAAGGCCAACGGCCATTAGTGACATTTTTTTTACTTTATGCAATTTTAGTGTCGTTTTGGGATTCATCTTATTTTTATCAATAAAATGAGGCATTTAGCATTATAAGTTCTCCAAATCAACTTGTCGCTAGGCCTAACTCGGGCACAACGAGGCACCCAATTTAGGACAGGATTTATATTCTTGTACTATGTGTTTGAATATTGCGATATTTTTCACAGAATCTGCACTAACTTGTTACCTTTTTGTTGTTTTTACTTTTATTTTTTATTCCCCTCCCCAAAAAGGTTAGTTCGTGCATTCTGGCATCATTATCCTACTCTACAAGATCTAAGGGCCATCCACATCCTCCTCCTCCAAGTCCTATCAAAAGCAAGAACAAAGCCAAGATGGAGAACGTGAACAACATCAGAAAGGACAACTCAGCCGAAAGGGTAGAAGTTCCTCAGGGTGTTCAGGTATCCAAAGAAAGTGTCGCGCAGCTTGAACAGAAGCTACTGAAATTTCAAGAAGAACTAGACCAAGTTCGAAACTTGGCAATTCTGTCATTCTCCCTCACTACTCCAGACGTCAACTTTCCCAATGCTCAACACCCCATCCCAAAGTCGCAAAAATAGCCCGCTACTCATTGCAACACACATCCCAACAACACTCCACTCCTCATCCCTGAACCATGAAATGATCATCCCCACCACACTCCCATATATGTGGAAACCTTGACACACTACACCAAACCCATTACAAACACACCAGAATCTGATGACAAAGATTCTCTCATCAAGAACTTGGCTGCCGAGCTCAAGAAATTGACTAGCCGGGTCCAGGGCGTTGAAGGAAACAAAGGCATTGAAGGGATGAATTATGAGGATCTTTGCATCCAGCCGGACGTTGAACTTCCCGAGGGGTACAAACCTCCTAAGTTCGAAATGTTTGACGGCTCGGGGGATCCTACAGTCCATCTGAGGACATATTGTGATAAACTGGTCGGCGTAGGAAAGGATGAAAAGATTCGCATGAAACTCTTCATGAGAAGTTTGAAAGGCGATGTGCTATCTTGGTACATTAGCCAAGATCCCAAGAAGTGGACGAGCTGGGTTGGAATGGCGTCCGATTTCATGGACAGGTTCAGGTTCAATACAGAAAACGCACCAGATATCTTCTACATCCAGAACCTGAAAAAGAAACCCACTGAGACATTCCGCGAGTATGCTACTCGATGGAGATCCGATTTTTCGTCCGAGCTCAAGATCCGCAGTATTATGAGAGGTTAATGTTGATAGAGGGCCAGAAATTCTCCGATATCATCAAGCTAGGAGAAAGGATTGAGGAAGGCATTAAGAGCGGAATGGTCACTAATTTTGAAGCACTGCAGGCTACCAACAAAGCCCTACAATCTGGTGGCGCGTCCAAGAAAAAGGACGTGAGTGTCGTGATGGTTGCACAGAGAACCAAGTCCCCAGTAAAATACCAAGCCTACCCGGTACCCCCTCTCACATACCAACCTATCCCCAATTACCAAGCAGCTCCGCCCTCTTACCAAATTCCATCACCTGCTTACCAATCATCTCCCTCCCCCACATATCAACCTACCTCACCAAGATATTTCCAACCCACACCCGTCTACCAAGCCTATAATGCTCAGCGTTCTCACTACCAATCACCTCCCGCCCGCCAAAACTTCCCCAGACCACGCCCTAACTTTGACCGCAAACCTCCTAGGCAATACACCACCATCGCCGAGCCAATCGACCAGCTATATGAAAGGCTCAGAGCTGCTGGTTACGTCACCCAATCCTTGCCATAACTCCAGATAATCCTTCCCAGTGGTCAATCCAAATAAAACCTGTGCATACCATTCCGACATGAAAGGTCATACCATTGATGAGTGTCGATCTCTGAAAGACAAAATCCAAGCTCTAATTGACAACAAAATCATCGTGGCCAAAGAACCTGCTCCTAATGTTCGAAACAATCCCTTGCCTGATCATAAGGGTGGTGGTGTGCATATGATTGAAGTGGAAGATGATTGGGACCCCAAGGGGTCAATTGGATTAATTGCCGATGGTGACGAGCCCAAGAAGCCAACCGTCACATTGAATCCAATTGTAGTCCAGATCCAGCCCTCTGGGGATGCTGAAGTAAACATGTCTGTGCCTCTCGAGTTTGAAACACCGTCATCCAAAAGGACCGCAGAGCCGATTGAGGTGGAGTTTGGGTCTCCGAAAGTACCATTCGAAGTTGCTGTATTGCCACCCAAAACGAGAGTGCCCATTCCTGTGGCGATATCGACAGTAACGCCATTCCAGACACAGGCCATTCCTTGGGATTACACCGCCGAGGCAAGAAGGAAGGGAAAGACTAGGTCTGGAGAAGCAATTGCAGCACAGGGTATGACCAGGACCAGCAGGGTTTATACTCCGGAACATTTGGTTGAATCAAGTAAGCAGGCCTCTGGACGACCTATTAAAAGTGGGCCCGATGATCTCTGGCGGAAGATACAGGCAAAAGAATACTCAGTTGTCGACCAATTAAACAAAACACCAGCGCAGATCTCCATCCTAGCTCTACTGCAGAGCTCCGAGACACACAAGAACGCTCTGATGAAGATACTAAGCGAGGCGTATGTACCCAGCAATATAACTGGAGGAGAAATGGCAAACATGGTCGGGCAGGTATTGGAGAGTCATAAGATCACTTTCCACGAGGATGAGTTACCCCCTGAAGGTTTAGGACACAACAAAGTGTTGCACATCACTGTGCAATGCGAGGACTATTTCATCACCAGGACTTTGATTGACGGGGGGGTCCAGCCTCAACATTTGTCCATTGGTGACCCTCAGAACATTAGGGAAGAGTCTGCATGAAATCAAGGATGGGGCTATCAACGTCAAAGCTTTTGATGGTTCCCAAAGGTCCACTATTGGGGAGATTGCAAATGGGGCCAACTTGGTTCGATGTTGATTTTCAAGTAATAGACATCCCAGCATCCTATAACTTGCTACTGGGATGACCTTGGATCCACGCCGCTGGAGCTGTAGCATCAACCCTGCACCAGGCAGTGAAGTTCGAGTGGAATCACCAAGAAGTGATTATTCATGGTGACGGGAGTAACCCCATATACAGTCGCCAAACCATCCCAGCAATTGAAGGAAGAAGGAAGCTAGGAGGAGAAACTTACCACCACATTGAGCGAGTCAACGCCGTGGACAAAGATAAGTGGTGGGATAACAAGATAGAGAGTATATTAAACTGGAGCGGGTATGAACCTGGCAAAGGGCTCGGCAAGAACCTTCAGGGAATCACCAAGCCTATCAAACTGAAGAAGCATGGCACCACTTTCGGGTTAGGGTATGGATATACTTGGCAGGAATTCAGGAACTGGTCGCCACCATGGCGCGGCCCTTACTATCCGCTGGAGCACCCTATACCCCGCCTGGAACAGACTTTCCAGCCGGCCGACATCATATATGGGTCAGAGGAAGATGAAGCATTAGCAGTAATTAAGAACCTGTTCTTGGAAGATGACAATATGGACTGTCACGTCATTCTCGAGGAGGAAGGGTAGGAAGGCCCTTCCATACAGGCAGTGAACCGAGGAGAGCGCCTCAACAATTGGTCCGTCAGAACCACCAAGGCCCGGAGAGCTTCGGGGTAGCAAGGCTGAACATAGCATTATGCATTATCTTTTATTTTTTGCTAGTTGATTTCCCTTTAGTATTATCTTTGAATTTTGAAAAGAGCCCCGATGTTCAAAACAATTCTTTCAGCATTTATTATAGCATTGCAGTTTTTATAAATCTCGCTCTTATTATCTCTTTTTCTCTGCCATTTACTTTACCTTACACAGCATTATTTTTAGTTATCTTGATGAACCGATGAATGTGACATGCGACGAGGTAACGCAACAAACGGATATAGACTCAGAAGAGGATGAGATACCAGAAGAGATCGTTAAAGTGGTCGAGGACTTTGAGAATAGACCTAAGTCTAACCTGGACGAGACTGAGGTTATCAACCTGGGGGATACATAGAATGTCAAGGAAACTCGCATCAGTGTTCACTTGTCACCGTCAGAAAAGGAAGAGTACACGGAGTTCTTAAAGGAATATGAGGACATATTTGCCTGGTCATATGATGATATGACCGGTCTTAGTACATCTATTGTAGCTCACAAATTGCCAACAGATTCGACATGTCCGCCGGTAAAACAGAAGCTCAGAAAGTTCAAGCAAGACATGAGTTTGAAAATCAAGGAAGAAGTTACCAAGCAAGTCAAAGCCAAGGTTCTCAGGGTAGTGGAGTATCAAACATGGTTAGCCAACATTGTGCCAGTGCCAAAGAAGGACGGGAAGGTCAGAGTCTGTGTCGACTACCGGGACCTCAACCGGGCCAGTCTGAAAGACGACTTCCCCTTGCCAAACATACACATCCTGATCGACAACTGCGCCAAGCACGAGCTGCAGTCATTTGTCGATTGTTTTGCTGGATATCATCAGATATGGATGGACGAAGAAGACGCGGAGAAAACGACTTTCATTACACCGTGGGGGATGTATTGTTACAAGATGATGCCGTTTGGATTAAAGAATGCTGGGGCCACCTACATGAGGGCCATGACTACTATTTTCCATGACATGATACACAAAGAGATCGAGGTGTATGTAGACGATGTCATCATCAAATCCAAGAAAGCCACTGACCACATGGAAGATCTGAGGAAGTTCTTCAACAGATTGAGAAGGTACAACTTGAAACTGAATCCCGCCAAATGTGCATTCGGGGTTCCTGCCGGAAAACTACTTGGGTTCATCGTAAGTCGACGAGGAATAGAACTAGATCCATCAAAGGTTAAGGCTATTCAAGACTTGCCACCGCCAAAGAACAAGAAAGAGATTATGAGTTTCTTGGGGAGACTCAACTACATCAACCGGTTCATAGCTCAGTCCACTGTCATCTGTGAGCCAATCTTTAAGATGTTAAAAAAGGACGCCGCCACTAAATGGACTGATGATTGTCAGAAAGCTTTCGATAGAATCAAGGAATACTTGTCAACGCCGCTAGTTCTGGTTTCGCCCGAACTAGGTAGACCGCTATTGCTCTACCTTGCAGTACTGGATGGGGCATTCGGTTGTGTTTTGGGATAACATGATGAAATAGGGAGAAAGGAGCAAGCTATCTACTATCTCGGTAAGAAGTTCACCCCGTACGAGGCCCGGTATTCCCTACTAGAACGCACGTGTTTTGCTCTGACTTGGGTAGCTCAGAAGTTGAGGCATTATTTCTATGCCTACACCACCTATCTCATATCGAGGATGGATCCGCTAAAGTACATCTTTCAGAAGCCCATGCCCATGGGCAAACTGGGCAAATGGAAAATATTGCTGAGTGATTTTGATATTGTCTCCGTGACTCAGAAAGCGATCAAAGGACAAGCACTAGCCGATCATCTTGCCGAAAACCCCGTGGGCGGAGAATACGAGCCTCTAAAGACATATTTTCTTGACGATGAGGTCTCTTTCATAGGAGAAGACATTGCAGAATCCTATGATGGCTGGAGAATGTTTTTCGATGGAGCAGCAAACTTTAAGGGAGTTGGCATAGGAGCAGTTCTAGTATCAGAAACAGGCCAACATTATCCGGTGTCCGCCAAACTCAGGTTCCCGTGCACCAACAACATGGCCGAGTACGAAGCCTGCATCTTAGGGCTCAAGATAGCCATTGACATGAACATCAGGAGTTACTAGTGATCGGGGACTCAGATTTGCTCATACATCAGGTTCGAGAAGAATGGGCAACCAAGAACTCCAAAATACTACCATACTTGCATCATGTACAAGAGTTGAGGAAGAGGTTTACAAAAATAGAATTCCGACATGTCCCCAGAATCCAGAATGAGTTCGCCGATGCATTAGCCACTCTATAATCCATGATTCAGCATCGAGATAAGAACTTCATTGATCCCATCCCGGTAAAAATCCAGGATCAACCTACCTATTGCGCTCATGTCGAGGAAGAGGCAGACGGAAAGCCATGGTTCCATGACATTAAGAAATATTTGTCAACAAGAGAGTATCCAGAGCTTGCAAACACTACTCAGAAGCACACACTGCGGAGGTTATCCAATCATTTCTTTCACAGCGGAGGAATCCTCTATAGGAGGACTCCCGATTTGGGATTACTAAGGTGTGTCGAGGCAAGGGAAGCATCCAGGTTATTGGAGGAGGTTCACACAGGGACCTGTGGCCCGCTCATGAATGGTTTCATCTTAGCCAAGAAAATACTCCGAGCCGGTTATTTTTGGATGACCATGGAGACAGACTGCATCCAGTATGTCCGAAAGTGCCACCGCTGTCAGATACAGATATGATAAAGGTGCCTCCTAACGAGCTCAATGCAACTAGCTCACCATGGCCGTTCGCCGCCTGGGGGATGGATGTCATTGGACCTATCGAGCCCGCCGCATCAAACGGGCACAAGTTCATACTAGTGGCGATTGATTATTTCACCAAATGGGTTGAAGCAGCATCATATAAGGCGGTTACCAAGAAGGTTGTGACAGACTTCGTTCGCGACCGTATCATTTGCTGGTTCGGCGTCCCAGAGTCAATCATCACTGACAATGGTTCCAATCTCAACAGTGATCTGATGAAAGCAACGTGTGAAACCTTCAAAATCAAGCACAAGAATTCTACAGCCTACAGGCCTCAGATGAATGGAACCGTAGAAGCGGCTAATAAGAACATTAAGAAGATACCAAGGAAAATGATAGAGAAACACAAGCAATAGCATGAGAAGTTATCATTCGCTCTACTGGGATACCGTACCACAGTCCGCACATCGACTGGGGTGACACCCTATATGTTGGTTTACGGTACCGAGGCAGTCATCCCAGCCGAGGTAGAAATTCCCTCCCTGAGAATTATGCAGGAAGCAGAACTTGAAGATGTAGAATGGGTAAAAAGTCGCTACGAGCAATTAGCCCTTATAGACGAAAAAAGACTGAATGCAGTTTGCCATGGTCAGCTTTATCATAATAGAATGACCAGAGCTTTCAACAAAAGAGTCAGACCAAGACAGTTCGCGCCAGGGCAGTTAGTACTGAAAAAGATTTTTCCGCATCAAGATGAAGCCAAAGGGAAATTCTCTCCCAACTGGCAAGGTTCGTACATGGTTCACCGGGTTCTAACCGGGGGAGCCCTCATACTCGCAGAGATGGATGAAGAAGTCTGGCCAAAGCCAATTAATTCAGATGCAGTCAAACGCTATTATGTGTAATCATTATGATTTCTGTATGATGTAATTTGAACTACGCCTGACCTGATTCCCGTTTAAGGGGGGATACGTAGGCAGCCCTATGGGTTCGGTCACAATTCAATAAAATTTCCATTTTTCCCCGATACTGGAAACTGGGGCAGAATTTTGAGGAGGAACCTCAAAATTCCGAAGTTGATCTCCGCCAATCATCACGCGCAGCCGTCAGAAGCACCAGCCCAGTAAACTGGGGCAGAATTTTGAGGAGGACCCTCAAAATTCCGGAGCAAAAGAGGTTGCGATATCTTGAACCGTGTCGCAGTCGTCGGTTCATCTAAAAACGTTTTATCTATTACGTATTTACATCATATTTTATTATTTTTCTAAATCATGCATAAATACTATCAGAACAGCTTTGTCAGCAACGCTACCCCAATGAAACCAAGAGCCGAGTAGGACGAGCGCAGTCCGCGGGAAGACGAACTAACCTTCCCCCTTGACAAAACTCACAATCTTTCTTTGAATGCAGGTACCCCAAGACATAGAATTATCGGATACGGTTACAAACTCATACTTTTCAGGAATACAACTCCCAGAATCATCACCTATTTTCAAGTGTTACTCGCACGCAACATCCCCAGCAGCCACAGTGACAATCAACTAGCAGCTATCGTCTCTCAGCTAAGAAATTTTGTCACTCTTCACCTCTATTCTCGCACACTGCATAAGGCTACTTTTCTGCCTTTCGAGACTAAGCATTGTCTCCATCTGCATTCTTGCATTGCATAAGGCTACTTTTCTGTCTTTCGAGACTAAGCATTGTCTCCATCTGCATTCTTGCATTGCATAAGGCTACTTTTCTGCCTTTCGAGACTAAGCACTGTCTCCATCTGCATTCTCTACATTGCATAAGGCTACCTTTCTGCCTTCCGAGGTTAAGCTCTACCTCCATCCTGCATTTTTCTTGCATTGCATAAGGCTACCTTTCTGCCTTCCGAGGTTAAGCTCTACCTCCATCCTGCATTCTTCTTGCATTGCATAAGGCTACCTTTCTGCCTTCCGAGACTAAGCATTGTCTCCATCTGTCGGCTGAAAAATCGCCAATTTTATTTAAACCCTGCACGGCTGAAATATCTCCAATTTTATTTAAATCCTGCATGGCTGAAATATCGCCGACTTTATTTAAATCTCTGCATGGCTGAAACATCGCCAACTTTATTCAAATCTTTGCATGGCTGAAATATCGCCAACTGCATTTAAATCTCTATATCGGCTGAAAGATCGCCAGTTTATATTTAGTCATTATCGGCTGAAATATCTCCAACTTTAATTTAATCCTTGTCGGCTGAAATAGCGCCATTTATATTTATGCCTTACATCGGCTGAAATATCGCCATTTACATTTCTTCTTTACATCGGCTGAAATATCGCCAGCTTTATTTAAATTTTTGTCAGCTGAAATATCGCCATTTATATTTTTTCTTCACATCGGCTGAAATATCGCCAAATCCTGCATTTCATGGGCTGAAATATCGCCAAATCCTGCATTTCATGGGCTGAAATATCGCCAAATTGTCCAAAGGCGTCATTGTTCGGAGGCACCATTTTCATAGCCCGAGAACGCCATGCCATGGCCCGAGGACCCCGCTTTATATTCTGCACACCATTATTCAAAGGCATCATGGTTCAGAGGCACCATCATCATAGCCCAAGAACATCATTTCATGGCCTGCGAATCCCTTATTATGCACTTCATGGCCCAGGACACCATGGTCTAAGGACGTCGACAACCGTCCAAAGACAACATTCATGGTCCAAAGGGAACTTGCATCACGTCTAAATTTACGCACATTATACGTTGTATTGCTCACTTGCAGGTACGCCGGCTAGCAACGGCCATCTAAACAGGAGCGATCCCTCTCTAGTTCCCGCAGCCTATCAGATTTCAGCTACAACCTAAACATCGTGTCCGTCCTTTTCGAAACTCTATTGGCATATTCCGCCGATGGACCCCGAACTACATATGGACTGATTCCTGTAAAACCAGGGATATGTAGGCAGCTCAAGAACCAGAGCTCGGTCGAAATTCTTTGCAAATCACCTCTTTCGGTCAAAATTGGCCATCCTATCTTTACCCGATAACTCTTTCATCCTTCCCGGGTAAAGAGGGGCAGCTGTTGATACCCAATTTTTCCCTAGATATTTTTATACTCAAAATACTTTCAAAATAACATATGTGTGCATACATAAGCACACCCAAGAGTTTTGGTACTTTTTCCAAAATTTAAATATTTTTTTAAACCAATTTATTGCCTATTTTAATACCACAAAATCCAATAATTATTCCCCAAATTATCATTTTGGTGAATAACTTATTTCATTCTCATATTTACACCAAAATATAATTAAGGTGATTTTTGCACATTTTTACAAATGTATTTAGTATTTTTAAAGCTAAATTGCGTGTAATTGCAATTATAGCCTATTTTACGGTTAATAGCATTTTATAACTACAAAAATTATTTCTAGTATTTTTAAATTAATATTTATATAGTATTTTTTGGCCCAGTATTTTTAATTTGCTTTTTAAATGATTATTATTATTTTTTATAAAATAAAAAGGGGAAAATTGGCTATTTAACACTTAGCCTATTTCTATTTCAATAACAGCCCTTCCCCCTTTCAATTGTAGCCTTAATCTGGCCCAATTCCGCCCCCAAATTAAACGACCCAATTCCTAAAATACCCAACCCACGACCCGTTCTCAAACCCGCCCGGTTTTTTTTAAAATCCAAGCCGTTGATCATTTTGATCAACGGCTGATATCCTTCCTTTCCTTTTTTAATCACCTAACCCCTCTAACCCTACCTCATTTGCATAGAGACGCCGCCTCTAACTCCCTTCGTCTCCCTCAAACCCTCTCTAGCCTCTCCGAAACCCTAATCACCTCCCACCTTATCTCACCTCGTTTCCACTGGAATCCATGGCATCTCCTGCCATAGATGGCCTGTACTCACCCTCTCTCACCCCTAAGCCTGAGCTACTCGAAGTTTGGAAGCTTGACCTTGATGGTCCTCTCTCAGATTTGTCTCAGATCTGTAGATCTAGGGTTCTCCGGCCACGCTCCGGCATGTTCAAGCACTGGAAGCTTGATTCCTGACCGTTTCAACTCAGGATCTGATCTTGTTCTTCCAAGCCTTTCTCGTTTTTAGGGTTTCTCTAAAACCCTAAGCCATTCGAGGTTCTTTCACTATTATTTGTTTAGATCTGTACTATGTCTATGCTTTTCTTGACATTTTGAGTGTTTTCCCCAAAAGTTTTTGTCAAAATCGTTTCTCTCCGATTTTTAGGGTTTCCGCAAGATTTTTAAAAAATCTTTCAGATCCTTTTCTTCTTTGCTTTATGTGTGTTTGTTTATACCTTGCTCGTATGATTTCCTTTATTTTTATGCATATATGGTCTTTTACCCTTTACTTTTCTCCTGTTAATTTCTGCTATGTTTTCATTACTCTTCTGCTATATGTGCCTACCGTTAAAGTTATTTTTGACTATGCTCATGTTCCTACATGCTTCATCTGCTTGTGTTCATGTTTGCACTATCTCTTTCTTTCTGAACTCGTTTATGTTCTGAGTTTCTCGAATATGTTCTTCATGATTTTTTCTTCCCTTTGTTGTTCAAGCATGCTGTCATGACTGTGTTGAGGCTCTGAAAAACAAACAACCTGCTTTCCCACTTCATGTCTGATTCAATTTTGAAACCCTAGGGTTTTGGGGTTTCCTTTGACGATGTGGATTTTTGTGTTCGAGTTAAGGCTCCACTTGGGAACCCTGAACTCTCAGACTCACTAGGAGTCTGCAAATTGAACATGTATCTCTTTGCTTATGATTCTGAACTTCTCCTCGATTGAACTCTGTTCTAAATAATTTGACTTTCTGAACTTCTCCTCGATTGAACTCTATTCTAAATAATTTGACTTTCTCTTCTTGATTCACATGATTGTGAGTTTTATATATAAGAACTCTTCTTTCAAAAAGGTTTTGACAGCTACTTCATTGAGCTTGGACTCCTTTGATGGGGTCTCGACTGATTGCCACTGATTTTCTTTATTTGAGCCCTCCTCTACCTATTCCTGACTGGGTCCATTCGAATTAAACCTATTTACTTTGATTTTTATTAGTTGTCTGATTGATTCCCTTTCCTTTTCTCTACAAATCAAGTACCGTTGAATTCTTTCCTTAAATAAACCTTATGTATTTTCCCCTCTTATGCTGCTGTGAAAGACTTTACTGAAATTCCCTTTCCTTAATTACATTCTCCCGTTTGAAATTAAATCCCTTGACTGAAGGGAGAATATTTGTGACTGATTTTTAAAAGGTTTTCTTACCTTTCTTACTTGTTTCTCTACACTACAAAAGGGGATGGCCTTCTACACTTTCAAACACATGATCAATTTTGATTACTTTCACTGAATACTCTCAAATACACTTATAATTTTCACAAACACTCGAGTCCTCTGAACTCACAAGCATAAAGTGTTTTTCTCTGATTGTGGCTTTGCTTGAAGACTTCTGCTTTCTTTCGCTTGTCTCTTTCTGAAGCTGGTATGTCCTAGTTTTAATTCCAGCATCAACTCTAATGTGTTTACTTACCAATTCTCCTGTCCATGCTTACTTTACTGCCTGTAGAACTTAACCTTTGTGTAATGTGTTTATATCTTGCTTATGTCTTGCAATGAATCCCATTCCCCATGTCCCCCTATATGTTTGAGCTATAGTTTAGAAAACATGGCAATATACAAAGTTATTGTCCATGGATGTAAACTGGACCCTTTGGGTCCTAAGCTCTTTCAGTTTTCGATCCCTATTCCCTTATGTGTGTTTGAGTTAAGGTTTGGCCTGGGAGTATCCAAATTGCTGTCCAGAGTTGAATCTGACCTTCAATAGGTCCTAACTCTCCAATGTTTGGCTAGTGGACTGGTCAGGGGTGTGCCAGCATTTTATGTTGCTGGGCATGACCACCAGCTTGCCTTGGCATCCCTTATATCCATCTACTGCACTTACACTTGTTCCTAGACTGTAAGTTCTGCCCCCCTCCAATGAGCCTTGCCTTGGGACCTTGAGCTCCCTCTGAACTTGGACATTGGAGGGCTGGCCCTTCCACACTGCACTTTCATTCAGTTCTGATATCTGGGTGTGAGCATTGCCTGGAGTTGTTGAAATTCCTTGGAACTTTGACACATCCCAGATAAGAGAAAGGCTTTGGAACCTGATCCTGGCAGTTGGCTCATATCATATTGTTAGACCTTGGGTTTTAATTAGGCTCCTTGGATGCATCTTAAGAGTTCTGATTGTAATTTTATTTCCAGTTTTTGATTCATCTTGGTCTGTAATAAAATTTTGTAATAACCTCTGGGTGATTAGTGAAAAGGGAAGGGTAACCATGCATGCAAAGGGGTAGATATCATGCTCATAGGGAATTACCACATTTCTGTACTCATGTATCTTGCCTACAGCTTTGCACATTTCATGTCTCTAGGTTTATGCATCCACGTAGATACCATGTCTATAGGTTTATGCATCCACATATATATCATGTCTATAGGTTTATGCATCCATATAGATACCATGTCTATAGGAATTTTGCATCTCCATATGGATACCACGTCTATAAGTAACCAGAAATCCAGATTCTATGCATGCATTGTTCACTAGGCAAACTTATTTATAGGATTAAAAACTAACAGTACTCAGATACCATGCTTATTGTATTTCTACGCTTTCTCTACGCCTATAAAAAGTGATTAAATTAACGACGCTAGATAGCATGCCTATAGGAATTATCAATCAAATCTGAATCACCCGTTTTAAGATTAGCACTAATTACAGAACTCACATCATTCTGTTAAAACTGGCAACTTTCTTAATCAGTTTGTTTCTTTATTCCTAAAACCACTAGATGTCATGCCTATAGGCCATCACGTAGGCAAACAAGTATGTAGTTAATTAATTGCACTGGTCTTCGATAAGTTGCAGCCAGGCGAGCCTAATGCGAACTTCTTGCCTGAAAATATGTAATGAACCAGCCTGCCTAACGTTAAGCATAATTTCGACCTAATCAGTACATGTAAGACATGCTAAACTACATGATTTTCTGTGATTAAAGGAGGTTTATCTGAGCCTTAATTGTTTTGTGCTCCCATAACTGCTTTCATGTGACGCCTTAGTATTTTTAACCTTTTTAAACCTCTGAAAAGCCAAGCTTCTTCCCTTTAGGATTAGTAGTCCTAAAAACCTCCAAGACTGATAGGTGGGACGGGTAATAGCATGCAATAAGTAAACGAGACTATTTCGCGCTTAATACCTTAACGGGGTAGGAAGCGTAGACATGGAGATGATGATCACACGATAACACTACGCGTACAATTGACTACCGGTGTTGTGTGGATGATCCATGTGATTTATAAACCTAGGACCCCTTTTCTTATACAACTTTTTTTAATATCAATAAAATCCTGTCTTTTCCACTACTCAAAACCTTCCTTAATTTTACTGCATTATGCCTGTTCTTCCAAGTTTTCTTCTTTGTTTATTCAATATATTGATTAATTTTCTACGTTTAGATCATCTAGACCTTGATCCTTACATACTTGTCACGTATTTATTTGCAGCCCTTATGTGTAAAATCCTTTGTGTATCTAGTTGCATTAAAGTCACAACATAGCATGGCCGGGAACCACACTAGTGGATCTTGAGGGCTGCCTAACACCTTCCCCTTGAGATAATTTCTAGCCCTTACCCGAACTCTGGTTTTCCAACTCAAAAACCCTTCTTAGTGTCCTAATGCACTCAATCATTAGGTGGCGACTCTTCAATTCCCAAATGGGAATAGAGTTGTCTTCCCGAATGTCGTAAACCCGATTTCGTGAGTAAAAGGGGGCGTCGACAACAGCTGGTATTGAAGAAGATCTTCCCACATCAAAATGAAGCCAAAGGGAAATTCTTTCCCAACTAGCAAGGTCCTTACATGGTCCATAGGGTGCTAACAGGAGGAGCACTCATACTCGCAGAAATGGACGGAGAAATCTGGCCAAAACCAATCAATTCAGACGCAGTCAAGAGATACTATGCTTAGACTATTTGCATTTCCTCATCTGATGTAACTACGCTTGACCTGATTCCCGTTTAAGAGGGGATACGTAGGGAACCCTATGGGTTCGGTCATATCATAATAAAATTTCCATTTCCCCCAAGATCAGAAACTGGGGCAGAATTTTGAGGAGGACCCTCAAAATTCCGGAGCAAGTCCAGCCAACGCCATCGCACGCCGGAAAGTCAGAAATTGGTTAAGAAACTGGGGCAGAATTTTGAGAAGGGTTCTCAAAATTTCGAGGAACGGTCGACAAGTCTCGTTACTCGCAAATGGCCGAAGGATAATCCAACAAACTAGGGCAGAATTTTTAGGAGGACTCAAAATTCTAACATGAGAAAGCTGCAATGTCTCTGAAATGTGTTACAGTCACTAGTTCATCTAAAAATCACTTGATATATCAATATGTTTCTAATAAGACTCTTTTATCAATAATTGCATGTTTTCAAAAACTCTATTTCCGTAACAGTCAGGTGTTACCCAGGGAAACTCAAACGAGGCCTCCAGAACGGAACATAGCAAGGCCAGCAGACAAAGGCACGAACCAACCTCCCCTTACGAAACTTACAATTTTTCTTTGAGCGCAGGCACATCTGACATAGCGATAGCATTCGGAAAACAAATGTACACGAAGCAAAATCACTATCAAATGGGCCACCAGACACTGAAGGTATTTCCAGCTAAGAAACATTCTACCCTTATTTGCTATTTGTTCTTTGCATGGGACCAAGCCCTGTCCCACACCCTGCATGAGGCTAATCCCTGCCTCCATATTTGTATGAGGCTAATCCCTGCCTCCATACGACAAGAGGCTAATCCCTGCCTCCATACTTACATGAGGCTAATCCTTGCCTCCATACTTGCATGATGTTAATCCTTGCCTCCGAACTTACATGAGGCTAATTCTTGCCTCCGTACTTGCATGAGGCTAATCCCTGCCTCCACATCTGCATGAGGCTAATCCCTGCCTCCATACTTGCATGAGCCTAATCCCTGCCTCCATACGACATGAGGCTAATCCCTGCCTCCATAATTACACGAGGTTAATCCCTGCCTCCATAATTGCATGAGGCTAATCCCTGCCTCCATAATTGCATGAGGCTAATCCCTGCCTCCCTACTTGCATGAGGCTAATCCCTGCCTCCATAATTGCATGAGGCTAATCCCTGCCTCCATACTTGCATGAGGCTAATCCCTGCCTCCATACTTGCATGAGGCTAATCATTGCCTTCCATTTACATGGGACTAAGCATTGTCCCTCCTCGCATAAATGCTACTCTATTCTGGTACTATCTTTTTGCTTTTCAATCGCGCTAAGCTCTGCCCTTCATTTCACAAGACTAAGCCTTGTCTTGTTAACATCATATTATTGCATCTCATGAGCTGAAATATCGCCAACCTATCCAATGGCGTCATAGTCTAAAAGGCATCATCCTCATAGCCGGAAGACACCACGCCATGGCCTGAGGATTTCTCAAATTTTCATATCATTATTCAAAGGCGTCATGGTTCGGAGGCACCATCTCCATGGCCCGAGAACACCATCTCATGGGCTGTGAATCCCTCACCAAACAATTCATCGCCCAGGACATCATGGTCTGAGGACGTCATCCTTAAACCGTCCGAAGACAACTTTTATGGTCCAAATGGAATCTGCATCATGTTTAAATTCGTGCACAAATACATGTTCATAGAATCTCTTTACCTGCAGGTGACCAGTAAGCAACCGCTATCCTAGTAAGAGCGACCTTGCTCCAATTCCTTTAGCTATCTCAAACCTGGACCATTCACCATAACCACTATTGCAGCTAGTCCGAAATCTCGTGTCCGTTCTTGTAATGACTTCATCGGTATATTCTTCCAATAAATACAAAACTACACATGGCTTGATTCCTGTAAAACCAGGGAGATGTAGGCAGCTCAAAGACCAAAGTCCGGCCTCTATCTTTCAAAACATCCCATCCGGTCAAAATTGGCCATCATTTCTTTACCCGGAAACTCTTTCATCCTTCCCAGGTAAAGAGGGCAGCTGTTGATACTCAATTTTTCCTTAATATTTTCAAAACTATACTTTGGCATCAATTAGTAGTTTTTATACAAATTCTGCATTTAAAAAAAAATTTAATTTCTCCCAACATTTTATTTATAAAACAATCACTTATTGCATCACAAATAGTTTTATAATAATTTTTGTGGTTTATTTTATCATTTGCATTTGTACTAAGTTTCAATTGTTGCAAAAATAGCCATTTTTTGTATTTTTAGGCTGCAATTGTAGTTACTATGGAATTATAGCCCACACACGCATTACTACATTATTTTACCAGAAAATAGCCTTTTATATATTTTAAAAATATTAAATAATTATTTTAGAATATTTCCAGACATGAAAATCATTTTTACAATCTATTAGTTATTTTTGAAAATTATTTTATCAATTAAATAGGGTATTTAACAAATGACCCTCTTATTTTCGGATTTGGCCTAATTACCTAGCCCAACCTTTAACCCCAATTCAATTAAACCAGCCCAAACCTATAATATCCAACCCGACCCCAAATCCTTTCAATCTTGGCCATTGATCACAGAGATCAACGGCCACAATTACCCCTTTCCTTTTTTAGTTCCAAATGACCCCCCCCCCTCCCAAACCTGGCCATTTTCACCAAACAGCCGCCCTGAAACCCTCTCATCTCCGTTCTCTCTGAGACCTAAACCTAACCCTAGCCACCGCCACCTAAAACAAACCCTCATCCCTTTAATCCCTGTCCGATCTATGGCTTCTCATGGCTGTACGAGACCTCTACTTGTTTCCTATCTCCCTTGGTTGCTCGATTGTGTGATTTCGTGGAAGAATTTCGAAGAGATCTGGTCTAGATCTCATTTTAAACTCTTCAAAAGTCCGTCAATGGTCCATGAATGATTTCTATCAAAGTCTCACGGTTCAAAGAGTTGATTCAAAGGCCAGATTCTCTTACCCTTTCTCTTTTCTTCAAGAAACCTAATGTTTGGACTTGAATCGGTTCAGATCTCCGTAGATCTAGAGCGATCCTGTTCATCGTTGATTTTCCTAGAAAAGTTCCCTTACTTCTTTACTAGTTAATCGATGTCTGAACATTTTTGTTATATTAGGGTTTGTTTTCTTGTTGTTTGTTGGTCGAACCTCTAGGTATCTGAAGCGTTTTCAAACTTCCATAGCTATTCTTTTGGTTTCTTTTACTTCTCTACTACTAACCGATTTTTAACCACTACAATACTTCAGGTTTTGACTTCTATGATTTTTGTTTGTTCGAATCTCTGTGTGTTGACATGCCTTCAAGTTTTTCTTCTTTAAGTGTTTTCAAACTAGGGTTTCATCCCTTTAAGTTGTCTGCAAAAATTTTAAATTTCTTAAGTGTTGGACTGTGGTTCTCTTTACCTGTTCGACTGATTTTTCATATCTATGTTTTAATCCCTAGGGTTTCTGCTTATTTCACTGATTATTTCAATATTTGCCTGTTATTCTTTAGTTCTATCAATAAAAAGAGATTGATTAATTTTATTTGCCTAATTAGGGTTCAAATTATATTTTGTGCCGAGATTGGTACTTCTCTGTGATTTTGTTTTTACCTATTTTCCTTATTTGTGACTTATAATTGGTACTACTTGCCTTAATTAGTTTATTAGCCTGATATATGGGATTTATATGCTTTAACCGATTCCTAGATTGTCCTTGATTTATTTATTGACCTTATTGAACCTCTAACTTGGCTGTTAATTGATTCTCCCTAATTTAAGGAGTGCTTACCGGATTCTGTTGAATTATTTGATTGAGTTTAGCCTGAATTAACTATTTAATTTTGCTTGCATACCTTATTTGAAACTATTAATTATTCTTTACCTTATTTGTTTTACTCTGCTAAGTGCTATATAATCTCCCCATGCTGATTTTGAAGGGACGAACATTTAGTTCATCAATACTCTCACACTCTCAAAGCTCTCTATTCTCTTCATCAATACTCTTTACTCTGTATTCTCTCCTTAGCTGGTATGTCCTGATTCAATTCAAATTCCAAAACTATGTGTTTATTCGTTGTTTCAGTTTATAAGTTGTGACCTCTAATCCTATTTATTATTTTACAATCATGTTGCTCAATGTGTAACCAGCATGCCTAGACCATACTGCCTAACTACTGTCTCACTTAACATGTTGGAGTTTGTTCTGTTAGAAGCTATGACAAGTTTATTTACCTACAAGGATTTGTTTACTATTTAGCATTGCCCAATCCTGCCTTGTGATAATTGCATGCATCTTGTTTGCTCACTAGGATGTCCAAGCTACATTGCTTGTTTATTGTCCCCCAGCATGTCTAAATTCTACTTGTTCTATCTATGCTTAGTATTTCTAAACTATAAATGTTTCATGAAGTGCTTGCCTATTTTGTTCATCTAAATCTTGTTTACTCTACTTTACTGATGAGATCCTGCTAAGTCATCTAGCCCTACAAAGTACTCTGATTGTGTGTCCAAGAACTATGTGTTTTCAACATGTCTTTGATGTAATCTTTGTAATTAACTTACAATTTCTCTAGAAGTTTGTGCATCTGTTTGCTTATACACTAGGGTGTATTCTATGTGTCCCCAACCCCTCTCTCCATGTGTGGGATCTGTTTGCCCCAAAATGTTCCTGAAAGCTGCTTGTTTTTGTGACTTGCATTCTTATTTCAAAAAATGTTTTTTCATGTTTTTCTCAAACTATTTTTCCACCCTAACTAGTACTGGTTTCAGAAAATCTCTTCACCCCTAAGGCCCTTCTTTATACTATTTACCAAAACTCTTTCAAATCATGTTTAGCACTCTCACTTATTCTTAGGTTATTAAGTCCTGCCCCTCTGGTATGTGTGCTGCTTAGAGGTCCATGAGGTCTCTCTAAACTCTGGCATATCAAGGATGGCACTTCCACACTGCACATAATCAGTCTTTATTTGAGGAAATTCTGGGTGTGAGCACTGCCCGGGATCTTTGAGGTCCTTAGGGAACTCTAACACACCTGAACATGAATTGGGCTATTAAATCTTGGGCATTTGAGACTAGTGAAGGCTTGGTACACCAGGATTTGCTTTGGGCCTACTTCAGGATCCCTATAGCTTAATTTCTATTCTATTTGTGTAATTTTTTTATTCATTCCTTGGTCTGTAATAATTAATTGTAAACGAATATTGGGGTGACTAGTTAAAAGGGAGGGTAGTTGTATACTGTGGGTAAAAATGGGTAGATAACATGCCTATAGGGTTCATTTTTGTTCAAATGTGTTTTGTTAGATGACATGCCTATAGGGTTTCGCTTTGGTCAAATAAATTCTGCCTGCTTCACTTTAGATATAATTAGACATCATGCCTATAGGATTTAATATCAGCTTTAAGCATAGAAATCATGCCTATAGGATCTAAAATTAGCTTTAACTAGACATCGTGCCTATAGGTTCTGAATCAGTTAATCAATTATCCTACTCGTTTCTTTAATAGTCCTCAATGCTGTGTTAATAAATATCACTAGAAAGCATGCCTATAAGATAAAGAACTTCAAAAACCTTCTCAGAATTGTGACTGCATATACGCACTTAGGCAAGCCTTAGGGCGTTAAATAATTGTGAAACCAGTTCTGTTTATATGTGAAATTATCCAGGTTTAACAAGTTGTAAAACCATTAGGCAAACTGGTTAGGATCCTGCCACTTCCCTAAGAAACAAACGCTGCATGTTCTGTTTTGTGATGTTCATCTAGACATCATGTTCTTAGGATTTCTGAATTTTCTTCAAAAATTGTGTTTTAGACGTGCTGTTTGTTTGCCTATATACATGAGGAGGTAAATGTGAGCCTTCTAACTGCCTGTCTTTTATTTTCTTGTCCTATATGTTATTTGCATGTCGCCTAGATTCTTACCTTTTAAAAACCTTATATTGTCGAGAACGGTTCAGATTTAGTGGTCCCCAACTTCTTCCAGGACCATAAGAAAGGGACGGGTAGCAGCACGCTTAGAGGTCGTTAAATTAAACTCGCTCATATAACCACCAAGGGGAGGGTAATGTGTAGTAAAAGGATACGATGACTGCGTGCTAATGTCACGTGTAGCATCTCATTGAGGAGTGATTACCGGGCATTGGATGGGTATGATCCTGTAGGCTAATCAACCTAGGACTTCCCTTTCCCAATTCCATATGTGTTTAAATTTTATAAACTTTCTTTTCTTTACATATACATGTGCAAGTTGTTCAAACCTCTCCCTTTCTCCCATTACCTGAATCGTACATGTACTTAGAATGTGAAAATATACTTTTATTTGGAAATATGTATTGGAACTGTTTACTTGTTAAAATGACTAATTCACATAGTTTAAGTTCGGCCGGGACCCACCGTTATGGACCGCGAGGGGTTCCTAACACCTTCCCCTCAAGGTTATTTCGAGCCCTTACCCTAATCTCTGGTAATGCAAACTAGTTACACGAGTTAATTATCCTAGGTGCCCTAACGCATGATAATCCGTTAGGTGGCGACTCTTCAAATACCCAATTCCCATAAGGAAACGAGTTGTTCCCCCCATGAATGTCGAAATCCGGACTTCCCTGTCAAAAGGGGAACAAAGGGGGCGCGAGGGTGATGCCATGCACATTTTCATTACTTGATTGCATTGGTGAGGATTGTGAGTAAAAGCACGAAGGGTGATGCCGTGCACATTTTCATTACTTGATCACATTAGTGAGGACTGAGAGTAAAAGCATGAAGGGTGATGCCGTGCACTTATTTCCTGTTTGTTATGATTTCTTGTTGTTTTCGGTTCAAGTGCCTTAATTGTCTTATTCCACTATTACTGTCATTCTTTATGTTGGTATTTCCCCTATAGCATGTTACCCCTCCCCGTTACTTTTGAATTACTTCTGTTACTGTTATTCTGCTAGATACTGTGTAACTGCAGATTAATTATTTATTGTTCCCTAGCCTCGTCACTACTTCGCTGAGGTTAGGCTCGACACTTACCAGCACATGGGGTCGCTTGTGCTGATACTACACTCTGCACTCTTTTGTGTTGATTCTGGTACTGGAGCATACGGACCTTAGCTAGGGGTTGCTGCCATCAGTCCATCGGAGACCTGAGGTAGTCCTGCAGGCGTCCGCAGGCCTTGGCATCCCCTTCCTATCTAGTTTCTTTCTGCTCTTTTCTATTTCAGAGACAGACATGTATTTATTTTATTCAGATCCTGTTTGTAGTATTCTTAGATAGTCCGTGAGATTGTTACACCAGTTCTGGGTAGCTTATGTTTATGGATTTGTATCGGTATTACTATTAAATTGTTACATTTCATCCTTCCGCTTTATTATTTCTGTTGTTTATATAATGTTTATTCACAATTGTTAAGGGATTAAAAATGAAAAGGGTTAAATAATTGGAAAGATTGGCTTGCCTAGCTTTCACTAGTAGGCGCCATAAAAACCCCCGAGGGTGGGAAATCCGGGTCGTGACAGCTTTGGTCCGTCTAGTGGGCCTTATGGAGAGTGTTGCTCAGGCCGGCATATTTCCTGTAGCACAAGCCGTCTCTCAGGCTGGGGGAGGAGCCCTGACTCCTGCTACTTGATAACAAGGGATTCTAGTTTACTCCTTTTTACTTGACTTTGGATTAAAAATGTATAGAAATAGTCCCAAAGGCTTACATGTCATACTTGTTTGCAGGGTTTGGTCAAGAAATTGACAAAGAAGTCAAAACCAGCTAAAAAGGAGTGAAACCTGCACAAGTACCAAGAACAAGTCAAAGCACTGCTGCAACATATAATCCACTGCAGCTGCAACAGACCCACCGCGGCCGCGGTCCATTTAGTGCGGTCCGCGGTGAGGAGATTCAGAGAGGTGAAATCCTGGTGAAGTTAGGCAGTGCGGTCCGCGGTAGATTCTTTGCGGCCGCAGTAGCCTCACCGCAGCCGCAGACCATTTGTTGCGGTCCGTAGAGTGGAGATTAAGAGAACCCTGGATTTTGGAAATTGCAAGACACCGCGGCCGCAGACCATTTGTGCGGTCCGCGGTGGCCAAATTCAGAGAATGAAAAGTCAAGCTAAACAGCCTCACCGCAGCCGCGGTGCATTTTCCCCGGTCCGCGGTAACTCCGTCAGGGGTATTTTTGTCCAAAAAATTCGGCCTTATATAAATACTCTTTTTTCAAATTTTTAGGGTATCTATCTTTTAGCTGAGCACGTGAACGGTGGTTTTAGCCTATTTTGAGTAACTTTATAGCTGGTTTAAATTGAATCTTCAAATATTAGCTTGTAATCATATTTTATGGGTTATTCTTCATCTAAATATATAATTTCTTCCATTATTATGAGTAGCTAGACCCATTAGCTAGGGTTGTGGCTCAACCCTAGTGTGGGTATTTGATGTGTCTTTTGTTCTAAGGCTTAGATGTTTACGGGTGGTTGATATTTGGACTGATTTGTGTTATCTATGTTGAATTAGTGGTTGCAAACGTTAATTTGTGCCTATTTGACTTGGGCTCTTCTTGAGAAAGAGAGCGTTAGTCTAGGAAAATCAATTCAACAATGAATTGGGGCGTATTCAAGAGATTGATAGCCCCAATTAAAGGGTTAAATCTAGAGATAGTAATACCCGACTTGAGCCTATATTGCTTGCATAATTTTGACACCCAACTGGTCTTGAGAATGTCAATTAGGGCAAAGTCACTCAAGCTACCGAGAGGTATAGAGTGAGTAGTGTCGTGCATTGGCTATATCGCGATCCCAAACATAACAATTTTTCCTTAGGCTTTAGAACCCATCAAGTATTCACCTAGGAGAAAGTCACTTCCCTAGTGCCTCGTTAACCATATAGAAAACCTTACAAGCATTCATACTTAGCTTAATTTCGCATATCATTAGCATATAATTAGAAGTAGCAAACAAACAAATATGATTGGAAGTGTAATCAAGAGCACTACGCACTGCTAGATTAGATAGAAATCCAACTCCAAACATTGTTTGTAAGCTCCCTGTGGATTCGATCCTGACCTCTCGGGTAAAAGCTACATCGACCGCTCTTGCCACTTTGTAGAGGTGTAGGGTTGGACTCGATCACTTTTGGCGCCGTTGCCGGGAGCTAACGGTTTTTGGGCTATCTATCTAAATAGTTTTGCGTATTGTTTTTCTTTCCTTCTGTGATACTAATTTTGTGTGTGACACCAATTCAGGTACAAATGGAGGCAAACAAACAACAATGACTCTTGGAAACATGGTTCCGGAGGAGGTGGTTGATGATAATGGTGAAGATGAGGTGCCTCTTGTACCTAAAGGACAAAGCCGACAGGCTAATGATAATAATATTCCAGACCCTCCCCCACCATCTCCCAGAGCTGTACCTCGAGTGCTTCCCAACCATGGTTATGCTAGTGCAATTGTCTCACCCTGGATCCGGGCGAGAAATTTTCGAATTACCAACATGATGCTGACATTGTTGGAGCAGCGAGGGTATTTCACGGGTTGCTCCCATCAAAATGCTTACAAGGCACCTTAAAGGATTTGTGATACAATGTTGGGGGAGTAAGCAAATGAACGTGTCCGAGGATGCCTTGCGATTGAGATTATTCCCGTTCCCTCTTCGAGGGAAGGCGTTGGATTGGTGGAGAGACTCCCCCAACCACTCTATCCATTACATGGGATAAGTTGGCGGATAAATTCATTGCAAAATTTTTCTCGCCGAGTCACATGGCAACCTTGACGGATGAAATCTTAGCTTTCAAACAGGAGCCCAACGAACCACTGCATGAGATATGGGAGTGATATCGGAATATGGTGAAGGAATGCCCAAACAATAATATGACTGAGGCAATGATACAACAGACATTCTACGGAGGAATTAACCACAAAATCAGTGCATAGTGAACCAAACTAGCTGGGGGCAATTTCATGAACAACACCGTATGATCAAGCTTGTGAGATACTGGATTGATATGGCGGACACTTCTTCCGCTTCGCAAAGTAGAGCAAATGTGCCACAGGTGACCCCATGGTCATTCACTTGCACAAGAGCTCCATGATCATTGGGCAGGCAATAACAGAACTTACAACAACAATGAACCAGCTAGCAAAGGCAAATTACAACAGGTTCAAACTAAATGACAAGTAAAAGCTATAGAGGGTATCAACATGTTAGTGAACAAAAGAAGACAAAGAGGGCAACAAAAACCAAGGGAATTCGGATCAAATATGACCAAGATAGTGCTGGTTCCAAGATGATGGGGTACGATGAGCAGAATGAAGAAGGCAATACGTGAACACACTATCAAGTCCAAATGGGCAATTCTCTAACCAACAGCAACAATGGAGATCCAAGGCAATTGGGAAAATCAACAACAACAAGGGGAACAATAATTGGGGGAATAACAACCAAAATCCAAATTGGGGGCAAACCAGAACAATAATCAAAACAATTAGGGTAATTGGGGTAACAACAACAACAACTGGGGTGGAAACAACAATCAGGACGGTTGGAACAATAGCAATCAGGGAAATCGGGGGCAAGGCTTTCAAGGGCCTCCGATGTATCAACAACTAAAAAATCCACCCCCATTTCCATCCCAAGGTCCTAGTTCATCCAACAATGACATGGGGAGAATCGAAATGATGTTTGAACAGATGATGAAAAAGAATGCTGACTCCGATGCTCAGTTGGCATCCCACAATACTTTAATCAGAAACTTGGAGGTTCAACTAGGCCCAATCTCACAATCCTTGAATACTCGCCCTAAGGGGGCTCTACCTAGTGATACGGTAGTCAACCCGAAGGGTGGGAACAATAACGGGCATACAATGGCGGTAACTACAAGAAGTGGAAGAGGCGGTGATATGAATGCCTCCAAATAAAAAGCAATTTTGAGTGATGAAGTTGAATTGCAAGAGGATGAGATCCCTTTGGTGGTTGAGAATGTGATTGATGAGAACTTGAATGAAGAAGTGAGGATTGATATCAAAGATACCGAGGTGGAAACTCAGAATGACGTGAACCCGTCTAGGGAACACGTAATAGACATGCCGGAAATGGTTGTGCCTAAAGCCAAGGCTCCTTTGCCAAGGCCACCTCCACTTTATCCTCAAAGGCTCGCGAAGCAAAAAAATGAGAACCAGTTTAAGAAATTCATTGACATGATGAAGAGCGTATCCATTAATCTGCCTTTGGTGGAGGCTCTAGAGCAAATGCCGGGTTACGCTAAATTCATGAAAGACTTGGTGACAAAGAAAAGATCAATGGATTGTGAAACTATCGAGATGACCCACCAAGTTAGTGCAATTGTGCATTCAACGGCTCCGAAGCTAGAAGATCCCGGTGCTTTCACCATTCCTTGCACCATTGGGAGTGCAGACTTTGCAAAAGCTCTATGTGATTTGGGGGTAAGTATCAACTTGATGCCCTACTCAGTTTCCAAGACTTTGGGTATTGGACAACCGAGACCGACTTCCATGAGATTGCAAATGGTGGTAGATCAATGAAGAGGCTCTTGGGTATAATTGATGATGTTCTTGTCCGGGTGGACAAATTTATCTTGCCGGCTGATTTTGTGATTCTCGACTACGAGGTCGATTTTGAGGTGCCTATAATCTTGGGAAGAACTTTCCTTGCAACTGGGAAGGCCTTAGTTGATGTGGAAGCAGGGGAACTCACCTTCCGGGTGGGTGATGAAAAAGTGGTCTTTCATGTGTGTAAGTCAATGAAGCAGCCCAACTGTACTGAAGTGTGCTCGTTCGTGGATCTTGTCACGGCAGTGATAATTGATGATACTAGTGCAATGATCAATGTGGAGGACCCTCTAGAGGCGGTATTGTTGAATCTTGATGTAAATGAGGATGAAGGCCGGGTGGAGTGTGTTAATGCTTTACATGGAATGGGCTCTTACTCTTATGAGCCTCGGAAGCTCTCTTTGGATCTTGAGAATAGGAAGAATACACCAACAAAGCCCTCAATCGAGGAACCTCCCATGTTGGAGTTGAAGCCCTTGCCTCTACACCTCAGGTATGAATTCTTAGGCCCTAGTTCAACTTTGCCAGTTATTCTTTCCTCTTGTCTTACTAACATGCAGGTAGATGCCACATTGGCGGTGCTCCAAAAATAGAAGAAGGCAATTGGATGGACCTTAGCTGATATTCGGAGGATAAGCCCCGCCTTTTGTATGCACAAGATTATTCTTGAAGATGATGCAAAGCCCTCCTTGGAACATCAAAGGAGGTTGAACGAGGCAATGCAAGAAGTTGTGAAAAAGGAGGTGATCAAGTGGTTGGATGTCAGGGTTGTGTACCCCATCTCTGATAGTTCTTGGACTTCGTCGGTGCAATGTGTGCCGAAGAAGGGTGGTATGACCATGGTTACCAATGCGCAGAATGAGTTGATTCCTACCAGGACTGTCACCGGATGGAGGGTGTGCATGGATTACCGCAAGTTGAACAAAGTGACCCGCAAGGATCACTTTCCATTGCCTTTTCTTGACCAGATGCTAGATAGACTTGCTGGGCGTGCCTTCTACTGTTTCTTGGATGGGTATTCTGGGTACAACCAAATTTTAATTGCTCCGGAATATCAGGAGAAGACCACCTTCACTTGCCCATGTTGTACCTTTGCCTTTTCTAGGATGCCATTCGGGTTGTGTAATGCACCGGCTACATTCTAGCGGTGTATGATGGCCATATTTACCGACATGGTAGAAGATATTTTGGAGGTGTTCATGGACGACTTCAGTGTTGTGGGTGACTCGTTTGATGAATGTTTGAAGAATCTTGATAGGGTGTTGGCCCGGTGTGAAGAAACCAATCTTGTGCTCAACTGGGAAAAATGCCACTTCATGGTTGAGGAGGGCATAGTCCTTGGACGGTATAGAGGTGGACAAAGCTAAAATTGAGGTGATTTCAAGGCTCCCTCCCCCTACTTCTGTCAAGGGGGTTAGAAGTTTTCTTGGGCATGCGGGGTTCTACCAGAGATTTATCAAAGACTTTTCGAAGGTAGTGAATCCTTTGTGCAAACTTTTGGAAAAGGATGCGAAGTTCGTGTTCAATGAGCAATGCACGACAGCTTTTGAACTCCTCAAGTACAAGTTGACCACCACTCCTATTATTACCTCACCCAATTGGAGCTTGCCATTTGAGCTCATGTGTGACGTGAGTGATGTTGCGGTTGGGGCGGTCTTGGGTCAAAGAGTGAATAAAATGTTTCACCCGGTGTATTATGCGAGCAAGACAATGAATGATGCTCAAGTGAATTACACAGTGACTGAAAAAGAGTTATTGGCTATTATGTTCGCAATGGAGAAATTTCGGCCGTATCTCTTGGGAGCCAAGGTCATAGTTCATACCGATCATGCCGCACTCCGATACTTGATGACGAAGAAGGATTCCAAAGGTAGGCTGATGTGATGGGTCTTGTTACTTCAAGAGTTTGATTTGGAGATTGTGGACCGGAAAGGTTGTGAAAACCAAGTGGCGGACCACTTGTCCCGCTTGGAGGAGGAGGGGAGGCCTTGCGATGGCCTAGAAATCAATGATTCATTTCCCGATGAGCAACTCCTTTCTGTGTCGGTGAATGGTATGCCATGGTTTGCGGACGTTGCTAATTTTCTTGTGACTGGTATGTCCCGTGTGAGCTCTCTTCTAACCAAGGAAGATCTTAAACAGGATAGTTTGGACTTCTATTGGGATGAGCCGTACTTGTTCAAGATCTGCACTGACGGTGTGATCCGGAGGTGTGTCCTAAAGGAGGAGCAATTGAGTATCTTAGAGGCTTGTCATTCCTCTCCCTATGGTGGTCATCATGGTGGGGCGAGGACAGCTTCAAAGGTTCTTAGTTGTGGGTTTTACTGGCCAACTTTGTACAAGGATGCAAGTGAACATGTGGAGAGATACGACGAATGTCAAAGAGCGGGTGATATTTCGAAGAAGGATGAGATGCCTCTCAATACTATTCTCGAAGTTGATATTTTTGATGTATGGGACATTGATTTCATGGGCCCGTTTGTTAGTTCATGTGGCAACACATACATTCTAGTGGCAGTTGACTATGTTTCAAAGTGGGTTGGGGCCGTGGCTTTACCCAATAATGAGGCCCGAAGTGTTGTTGCGTTTCTCAAGAAGAGTATTTTTACTAGGTTTGGCACTCTGCGAGCAATTATAAGTGATGGAGGGTCTCATTTTTGCAATAGAGCTTTTGACACTTTGCTTGCAAAGTATGGTGTCAATCACAAAGTTTCTACTCCTTATCATCCTCGGGCGAGTGACCAAGTTGAAGTCTCAAACAGGGAAATCAAGAGTATATTGTCAAAGACGGTCAATGCAAAGAGGACTGATTGGTCAAAGAAATTGGATGATGCTCTATGGGCTTATAGGACTGCTTACAAGACTCCGATTGGTATGGCTCCGTACCGGTTGGTGTTTGGGAAAGCTTGCCATCTTCCGGTCGAGGTAGAGCACAAGGCCATGTGGGCTTTGAGGAAGTTGAATCTTGAATGGGATGTGGCAGCAAATCTTCGTGTGGAGCAGCTTAATGAACTTGATGAGTTTCGATTTCATGCCTACTCTAGTTCGTCCTTGTACAAGGACAAGATGAAGTACCTTCATGACAAATATGCTCGTGGCAAGGAGTTCAAACTGGGTGATTTGGTTCACTTGTTCAATTCTCAGTTACGTCTGTTCCCGGGAAAGCTTAAGTCGAAATGGAGTGGACCTTTTGAAGTGGTGCTTGTGACTCCGTTTGGTGCACTTGACTTGAAAAACAAAAATGGAGAGATCTTCAGAGTTAATGGGCACAGAGTGAAGCACTATCTTGGCAAGATTGATGACAGCCACATGGCGGCAATGATCCATCTAAAGTGATTTGATGGTAACCTGCGTCGTGCCGCGACGTTAAATCAGGCGCTTCTTCGGAGGCAACCCATGTGTCTTTCCTTTTGTTTTTCTTTGATTCTCTTTTTAGTGTAGGAGTTGCTTTTGGACTAACTGGTTGTGAGATGTGTGTAGGGTTGTTTTGATGCAGTGTAGGACCATCTTGGAAAAATGTTGCACTCTCTGAAGTTTGGACCGCGGTTGCATGGCATTTTCTGCGGCCGCAATGGCCTTATTGCGGGGGCAAAATTTCATTTCAGCCCGCAGTGTTGAAAGGTTACAAGTGGGGGTTCTCTGAAGTTGTCACCGCGGCCGCAATGCATTTTGTGCGGTCCGCGGTGCCCTACCGCGGCCGCGGAGCATTTTCTGTGGTCCGCGGTGACACCCTTGCCAGTGTTTCTTGTGGTTAAGCACCACGGTCCGCGGTGCATTTTATGAGACCGCGGTGGGTAGGTGTTGTGGGTCCCAGGTCCTTTTTCTATAAATAGGACCTCAGGCCCTCATTTATACTTTTCGCTCTTTTACTCTCTAAATAGTAAAAAGCACTGTTCATCCCTAACCCTAAGTGCAAATTCAAACACTGTTTCAATCATCTGTGTGTATCTCATCTCTAGTACTTCAAATCTTTGCCTAGTCTTTAATTTTGTTTTATTTTATTTTAATTTGTTAGTTTCTATTTATTTTTCTTCCTTTTTGTAGCATAGGGTTTCATAATGTTGTTTAGATTAGGTTTAATTAGTTAAAAATGATGATTAACTACCTAGGGGATTGATAATATGTGAATTTAGGCTAAAAATGAAGAAAATATTGAAACCCTAGGTTGTTGTTGCTGAGTTATGCTTACCGCGACCGCGGTGGATTTTCTGCGGTCCGCGGTGCATCTCCGCGGCCGCGATGGTTTTTTCCGCGGTGGAAAACTTTAGAGATTTTGACTTTGAGGACCGCGGTCGCGGTCGATTTTTCGCGGTCCGCGGTGCCTTACCGCGGCCATTGACCATTTCTTGCGGTCCGCAGTGCCCTGAATCAGAGAGTGGGTATTCTGAACCCCACTTCACTGCGGACCGCGGTGCCATTTTGTGCGGTCCGCGATGGTTCCTTTGCGGCCGCACTGCTTTTTATGCGGTCCGCAATAAGTTGTCTTCAATTATATTCTTCACTGTTTCTCTTAGTGTTGTGATACTAACAAACTCTAACTGAATTCTCCTTGCAGACAATGGTTAAGTTGCGAGGCGGTGGTGATAAACAGAAAGGAAAAGGAGAGTCCTCCCGGGGTAGGGGACGAGGTATGATCAAATTGACCCCCCAAGTCCGAAAAGCAATTGGAGAAACAAGAAAACAAATCAAGGCTGCAGATAGGGCTGCTTCCCATTCAGAGGGAAGTGAGTATGTACCCTCCCGGGAGGCATCTGAGTCTGATTCAGTGACGGAGTATCTTCCTGATTTCCCAGAGAGGCTGAGATTGAGAAATGAACCTACCCCTCCAGGCTCTCCTACTGCTCAAGCTTCAATCCAGATTTCTTCTGAGTCGTATGAGGGCTCAGCTGAGAGCGGTGATAGTGCTTCTTCTACCTCACCTACAGCTTCAACACCCGGTGAGGATCCCATAGAAGATGAAGAAGGAGAGGGTGTGCCCCAAATCGGGGGGGTGGAGAGAACTAGAAACCCGGAGGCTTGGCAAGATAGATTTGTTAGTGAGATAGCATACCACAAGTTCCGAGAGTGGTGGCCCGAGAGGAAATTGATACTTGAACGGACATTCATTGAGAGGGACCTTCTGCCTCACAACCCTAATGTGAAGAGGCAATTCATAGAGAGACCGGGCTGGGAATATTTTATAGGCAACGTCGAGGACGCAAATGAGCACTTAGTCAAGGAATTCTACACTAATGCTGCCCACATCAAAAAGGGCGCTAAAGTGACTAAGGTGCGGAATTTGACAGTGATGTTCGATGGGAAGACAATCAATGACTACCTGGGCTTTCTGGAGGAAGATGAATCATTATATTTAGAAAATGTGGCATTGGATGAGGCAGCCCGTCCGTGGTTGGAAGAGTACCTGGCACTCCCGGGTACCACCATAGCATGGTTGACAGCAGGAGTCCCAATTTTGAGGAGAACTTTAAACTTCGAAGCAAAGGGGTGGGAGACTTTCCTATGCAGCAGGCTGGACCCCACTACTCATGAGAACTCTCTGCCTATCTCCCGGGCAATCTTGGTGGCTTCAATTATGGCAGGGTACCCGATCAATGTCGGGAATGTCATGTCTCGTGTGATCACACGGGTGGTCAATGAAGGTGATAGATCATATCCCTTCCCAAATTTCCTGACAATCTACTTTGACGACTTGGAAGTGGAGAAAAGGAAGTTTGATGTGAAGGTGAAACCAAAGCTGCCTTTTTCCTGGTACAGTCTAAAGAGTGATGACAACCCCAAAAATAAAGATCCAAAAGGAAAAGCCACTACTCNTTATTTCTTGCGGTCTGCGGTGACCTGAATCAAAGAGTGGATATTCTGAACCCCATTCCACTGCGGTCCGCGGTGCGATTTTGTGCGGTCCGCAATGGTACCTTTGCGGCCGCAATGCTTTTTATGCGGTCCGCGGTCAGATATTTTCTTCATATTTTTCACTGATTGTTCTGGTACTGTGATAATAACAAGCACTAAATGAATTCTCCTTGCAGATAATGGTTAAATCACGAGGCGGTGGTGACAAACAAAAAGGAAAAGGAGAGTCCTCCCGGGGTAGGGTACGAGGAATGATAAAATTGACCCTACAAGTTCGGAAAGCAATTGGAGATACAAGAAAACAAATCAAGGCTGCAGATAGAGCTGCTTCCCATTCAGAGGGAAGTGAGTATGTACCCTCCCGGGAGGCATCTGAGTCTGATTCAGTGCGGGAGTACGTACCTGACTTCACGGAGAGATTGAGATTGAGAAATGAACCTACCCCTCCAGGCTCTCCTACTGCTCAAGCTTCAATTCCAATTTCTTCTGAGTCGTCTGAGGGATCAGCTGAGAGAAGTGATAGTGCAGCCTCTACTTCACCTACTGCTTTATCACTTGGAGAGGATCCCGCCGACGATGAGGTTCCGAATGAAGAGGGAGGGGGTGTACCCCAACCCGGGGGTGTGGAGAGAACTAGAAACCCCGAGGTGTGGAGAAGAAGATTTGTCAGTGAGATTGCTTACCACAAGTTCCGAGAGGGGTGGCCCCAGAGGAAATTGATTATTGAGCGCCAGTTCATAGAGAGGGATCTCCTGCCTCACAACCCCAATGTGAAGAGGCAATTCAGAGAACGAGTGGGGTGGGATTACTTCACCAGCAGGGTGCCAGAGGCAAACGAGAACCTAGTCAAAGAGTTTTACGCCAATGTTGCCCACAACAAAAAGGGCACTAAAGTGACTAAGGTGCGAAATTTGAAAGTGCAGTTCGATGGGAAGACAATCAATGACTACCTGGGCTTTCAGGAGGAAGATGAATCCCTATACTTAGAGAAGGTAGCATTGGATGAGGCAGCCCGTCCGTGGTTGGCCAAATACCTGGCACTCCCGGGCACCACCCCAGCTTGGTTGACATCAGGGGTTCAAATTTTGAGGAAAACTTTAAACTTCGAGGCAAAGGGGTGGGAGACATTCATATGCAGCAGGCTGGACCCCACTACTCATGAGAACTCTCTGCCTGTCTCCCGGGCGATATTGGTGGCTTCTATCATGGCGGGGTACCCGATTATAATCGGGAATGTTATGTCTAGAGTGATCACACGGGTGGTCAATGAAGGTAATAGATCATACCCCTTCCCAAATTTCCTAACAATGTACTTTGAGGACCAGGAGGTGGAGAAAAGGAACTTTGATGTGAAGGTGAAACCAAAGAAGCCTTTTTCCTGGTACAGCCTAAAAGGTGATGACAACCCCAAAACCAAAGATCCTAAAGGAAAAGCCACCACTTCTACTGGCCAGCCTGAAGAGCCAGTAGTAGTAGTCCCTTCTGCTCAGCCTCCCACAGCTACACCAGATATTGGCCCAGGACCCTCTACTTCCATAGCTCCAGATATTCCCTCATCCACAGCCTACCCATTGACTGCCTACCGTTTGAGCCAAACACTTGCCAGTATCAACAACTGGAAGCAGGCAGCTACTTCTAAGCTATCTGTGCTTTCTAGCTCGGTGGCAGCCCAGTCCGTACCCCCACAGCCACAGGTTCCAACTTCAGTGGAGGAGACTCTTAAGGAGCTTCTGGACAACCAGAAGAAGCTCCTGGACAACCAGCAGTTGATATTGGAGGCTTTAGGTGCTCATGGAAAGGCATTAAAGGAGCTGACAAAGGAGACAAAGAAACTGAGAAAGACTAGAGCTTCAAAGGAGTCTGTGAAGGAGTTGAGGGTAGAAGTGGAGAAGATGAAGGCTGCTGATCACTTGCCATTGGAACTTCTATTGCATGACCCACTTCCAGCAGCTCAGACTGAGACGTTACAGGAGTTGGAGAGGGCACCAAAGAGGAGGAGAGTGATCCCCCGAATAGATGATGCAGTTATTGAGTTGGAGGACCCGCAGGGAGGTTCTTCTAGCCAGCCCCAAGTTTCAGAGCAGCCTCAGGTCCCAGTGCAGGCACAGGTTACAGGGATCAAGACACAGGTTCCCGAGCATTCAGAGGACCCAGTGTAACGACCCGACCAGTCGTTTTGAGCTCTAGCGCGTCGTACAGCAGTCTGAGGCCATGAGCAGCTTCATTTCAGGTATTATGACTTGTATGCATGGTCGGAATTGAATTTCGGGAAGTTCGAAGTTGATTTGGAAAGAGAATTCTCATTTCGGAAGTTTAAAGTTGAATGAATTAACTAGGATTGGATTTTTGAGTAAACAACCTCGGAATCGGGATCTGAAGGTTCCAGCAGGTTCGTATGATGATTTCGGACTTGGGCGTATGCACGGTTCAGGTTTTGGGTGCGTTTTGGCGCCTATTGTGGAAGTTAGCATGTTGGAAGAAATTTCATAAGTTTGGCTTGAAGTGCATTTCAGTGTTATCAATGTCCGTTTGGGATTCCGAGTCTGGGAGTAGCTCTGTATGGTGATTCTGGGGTTGGGAGCGCGATCGGAAGTGAATTCGGAGGTCCGTAGGTCATTTTGCAGTCATTTGGCTAAAGATAGAAATTTGAAGGTTTTTGAGAAGTTTGACCGGAAGTGGACTTTTTGACATCGGGGTCGGAATCCGATTCCGGAAGTTGGAGTGGGTCCGTAATGTCGAATATGACTTATATGCAAAATCTGAGGTCAATCGGACGTGATTTGATAGGTTTAAGCATCGAAAGTAAAAGTTTGAAATTCTAAAGTTCATAAAGCTTGAATTGGGGTGTAAAATTCATGGTTTTAGCGTTGTTTGATATGATTTGAGGCCTCGAGCAAGTCCGTAATGTGTTTTAGGACTGGTTGGTAGGTTTGGTTGAGGTCCCGGGGGCCTCGGGCGTGTTTCGGATGCTCAACACGATCGATTTTCGCCTTGTGAGGATTGCTGGTTTTCTGGTATAAGTGCATCAGGTTTTTACTCTATGCGATCGCGAGAGAGGGTCTGCGATCGCATAGAGCAAGAGTTGAGGGAGCTGGAATTTGGCCTATGCGATCGCAGGAGGTGCAATGCGATCGCAGAGGAGGAAGGCTGGGACTTATGCGATCGCACAGTGTGCATTTGGAGGCTGTGATGCGTTTGGTCTGTGCGAATGCGGGAGCGTGCATGCGAACGCACAGAAGGAATTAGGGAGGCAGCAGAATTGGTCTTTGCGATCGCGGGGCTATGTTTGCGATCGCATAGAAGGGTCGCTTGGGCAGTGTTCTTTTAAAATTGGGTTTTGGCTCATTTTCACTTCATTTCTTCCATGGGAGCCAATTTTGGAGCAACTTTGGCGTGTCATTTTCATTGCCAAGCATGAGGTAAGTGATTTCTACTGGTTTTTATTTAAATACAAGGTTTATATATGGATTTAGACATTGGAATTTGTAGAAAACTTGGGGTTTGAGGGAAAACCTAGAAAACTAGTATTCTTGGATTTTGACCACGATTTTGGGTATGGAATTTAGAGAAAATCATATATTTGAGTTCGTGAGGCTATGGGTAAACTTTATCTTCGATAATTTCGGATTCCGGGCACGTGGGCCCGAGGGCATTTTTGTCAACTTTTTGATCGGGGTTAGGAATTGTTATAAATTGGATTATAATGAGTACCTTAGCATATATTAATGGGTTTACATAATTATTGGCTAGTTTTGGAGCGTTGTGCATCGATTCGAGTCTTCGGAAGGGCGTGGAATGCCGGTTATGGATCTTCGGAGCGAGGTGAGTCTCCTTTCTAACCTTGTAAGAGGGAATTGCCCCCACAGGTGAATTAGTTGGTTATGTGCTCCTATTTTTGGGGACTACGTACGTACGAGGTTACGAGAGTCCGTGCGTGGCTACTATTATGCTATTGTCCGGGTAGTCTAGGACCCAGAAGCATGCTATACTTGGATTAATTGCAGACTTATTGACAGCTCGAATTGCTTAAACCACATTGAATTAATAAATAAATTTCAAAAGGGATTAAACTTCTTTTCTTAAATTGTTAAAAGAGAAAGTGGCTTTTATTTGAATAAATATCCCCCGATAAATTCTTAATTGGCTATCTGAGCATGTATTTCCATGTGTACCCGCGTTGCATGTATGATTCGCGAGCAGGGTGATTGTTTATTTCATGTTGACCGCGTCGCATGGATAGTTCGCGAGCGGGGTAATAGATGCATCTATGGTTCGCGCCATTCGACCCTCGGCAGTGCACAGTTTATTTTCTGTTGGAGCGGGCCGTACGTACCACGGTGTTATTTGCGCATGCTTGTATTGCTGCCTTGAACTTATTAAAGTTGTTATTGCCTCTTCATGGCTTGAGAATATTTGGATAAATAATGAAAAGGAATTTTGGGAAAACTCCCTATAAAAGAAATAATTGTTTACTTGTTTACTCCTATTGGATTAAAAATCATGTTTGTAAGAGTCCACGATTTAATGAATTATTGACATCATTATTGGACCATTAGTAAGTGTCGAAGTCGACCATTTCGTCTCTACTTCTTCGAGATTAGACGGGATACTCATTGAGTACACGTTGTTTTCGTACTCATACTACACTTCTGTGCATTTTTGTTGCACAAGTATATGTAAGTCTAGTGGCCTACTGGGCGTAGCAGCACGGATGATTTGGGGGGACTAGGTGAGTTGCATTATTCGAGGCGGCCCGCAGCTAGTATAGTCCCTTCCAGTATATTGTATTTACTTTCTGTCCACTATATTCCGGACGAATGTTGTATTATATTATTTCTTAGAAATTGCTCATGCACTTGTGACACCGGGTTCTGGGATGGTTTTGAAATATTTTGTATTAATTGCTTATCATTTAATTTGAATTGAAGCAGTTGTCTCTTTACTGATGAAATTAGAAGGAAAATCTGGGTTTTCAAAATTGTCTAAATTGGAATCTAATTAAGTATTTTAGTTGGCTTGCCTGACAGCAGTGTCCGGCGCTATCACGACCCTTAGTGGATTTTGGGTCGTGACAACATGGTATCAGAGCACTAGGTTCCTAGGGTCTCACGAGTCATGAGCAAGTCTAGTAGAATCTCGCGGATCGGTATGGAGACGTCTGTACTTATCCTTGGGAGGCTGCAGGACTGTTAGGAGTACTTCCCTTCTTGATTCCTTATCGTGCGATTTGATCCTTGGAGGCGTATGCCTTTAATTCATTCCTACTCAATCATACGCGACGCGAATCGCTTGTTATAAATCGAAAATTGAAGAACCGTAATGGTACTACAGATGTGGTACAGGATGTTTCTCCCGGTATAGCTGATCGGATTATTAGCGTCGCTTTATAGAAGAATATTTTATTGTTTCAGCCCAGAAGCGGTACTTCTGAGGGCTCTGAGGCTAGGCATAAGTTGCCATGATGCTTATGAACTATTGTTCCACATTATTGATATGATGGTAGGACATTTGCCTACTTGTCGGGGCGGTGAATGACTTGATGGGAAGTTTACTCAGCGCATGATTTAGAGATTCGGTATTTTATTCCCGGCGGGGAAAGAGCAATCAGGCTGAGAGTGTTCAGGTTTGGGTTGATGGGGTAACGGGACTTGGTATTTGTGAGCATGGTGGAGTTTTTCTTCTATGATAAGGTGTCATTGTCCTTATTGAACGTACTAAGCTCGCTGGTGTTATGACCTTCTACAGTTCGCCTTTGGGGCAAGCTATTGTTAAACAGTATTGAAAATACGGCTATTAGATATCGCAGGGTGCGGTAGTTCAGGATTGAATCGGTGTTTCTGATGTCGATGGCTCGAGAAAGATGATCTTCGGAAAGGTTTAAAGTTAGTAGCGATTTGTGGGTTCAAGTGCTACGAAGATAGATTTTATTCAAGGCAACAATTGAGCAGCAAAGTATGAGGAAGGACATGTGGGAAGTGTCAGGCGGTGTTTAAAACTTTTAGAAGGCCAGGTATAAGAAGCGCAGGTCGAGTAGCTGATTAAAGAAGCGAGTTTGCCCAAAGTGGGAGAGTGGCGGAGTTGCATATGGGCTTGGTGGTAGGTTGACTACGCACCTTAAGGAGAGTTGGAACGATTTGGGAATTTTATTGATTTAGTGATTGAGGTCTACATATTTAATTTTGAGCATGGGCTATTATGCGGCAGGAGAGTTGATATAACGGGAAGGATCTGCTGGAAAAGAAGAAGGATACAACATAACTTTGAATTGGAAGAAAGTTGTCGCACGTTTAATTGATGTCCACGAGGTGTGAATGGACTCGTGCAGCTAGAGAGAGAGCTCGGACTCAGGATGGGTTATTGATGTCGTAGTGATTGTACCCCGTGCAACAGCGTTGGGAGATGTCGGGGAGTGATTTCCACAGGTGGGTTATTCCTGTGAGCAGCTTAGCGGTCACGTGGTTGGCGAGGCTTCTGCGAAGAATTTTATTGGTTATACAGCGAAGGGATCGGTCGTGCGAATGTTGTTGATGATTCAGAGTATTAATAGGGGGTTTCTAGGGTAAGATATCAAGAATTTTGGCGGTTGATTGCGCAAGGTTATGCCAACAGGAGATTAAGAATCCTGGGAAATTCCAGAGTTGAGTAATAGTGGCTTCGAGCTAAGTGGGAGAGCCCCACTGCCTATGATTGGGTTGCATGGTTAACTACTTGCGAGGTTTCTGGTTATTAGCATATTGATGGGCTATTTCAGCTACGGGAAAAGACCATAAGTGGTAATGTGAGCAAAGGAATTATTGAAGGTGTGCTATCGTTGGCCTTATTGGCCCATGTTCAGACTTGGGGAGGGATTCAGGATTGTGCTTTATAAAGATGCGGGTTCCAAGGGAAGTGATTCTGCCAGGTGCTTCACCAAGAGGGTATTCATGTGCTAGAAGATTTATGGAATTGATTATATTCGGGGCCATGTCAGAGCGGGTGGCTCTCAACAACGGTCCTAGTGAATTCAAAAGATAAAGTGTGATGCCTAATAATTTCGAACCTATGGGTACGGTTAAGAATCAAGCTTGATAGCAGCCTATGAGAAGAGGCACATAATGTTCTACGATGTTTTGACTTGCGATGTAGCAATTGGGAGGTACGAAATGGTTCGTGGGATTTGAGACAGCATGGTCTCGTGAGTCAGGGTCACCCGGGATGAGTGCGGATGGAGTGTGTTAAGTGTTGAATGGGGTTATCATTGTTTCTATGGCAATCAAGGACAAATTGGAAGAAGAGGGATTGGTTAGCCATAGTCGAATTGGCATGTTGCTGGTAATGATCAGTTCTTTCAGCGTGATCAAGTTATGCAAGTGAATTGTGACGATGTGTGCGAGGCTTGACGGCCGCCGTAGTTAGTGTTATTCAGAAAGTATTCTACCGTTGTGGCCTGTTATGTGGAAGTGGACCCCAAAAGGGCTATGGTGGTTTAGACCATTACTTAGAGATTTGCATATTTTCACAGTAGTGGGAATTCACCTGTGTGTTGTTATGGTTCTCCTGAAGCGAGATAAGTGAAAGGCTTTTATATGATGAAGTGTTAGCCTAATAGTGGTTCCGAAGCTATGGTGAAAAGCGTGTTCTATCATATATTGGCATGTTGGGTGCAGTGGGTGGTATGGAATTTGAAGTGAAGATCAAGGTAGCAGTTCGGTGTTGACAAGGATGTCACGAGCTCGGATGAGCAGGAAAGAAGTTTCGATGTTTAAGGTAAGTTGGTATTGTCTTCAGCGTCACCTGAGATCGGTGTTTTGTAAAAAGGGCTTTGCATCCTGGTTAATAATTCTTGATCGCTTTTCAGTGTTAGTGCGGCCGGTGGTTTGGAGGTACGACCCAGTTATTTGTTATGGTAGGTTGTGGGTGTGTGTCCCACAGGAAGATCGTATAAGTATGGCATGTAGCAGTTTGATCGATTGAAGAGTTAAACCAAGTATGAAGATTGTAGTGATATCGTTAATTTGAGAACTTATGCCTGGAGGGCACTCGGTTTATTGAGTTGTGGACCGTGGATGATTACTCCGCCTATGATGGTTGTTCTTATGTGTTATGAGAGAAAGGGGAGTTGTTATAAACCTTTGAAAGGTTATTGGCCTGATTCAGTACGATCAGAATCAGCTTGAGGTCTGTGGATGGATTTAAATGTGAATATGGGCTCTATATCAGGCCAAACGTGTTCATTCAGTAATGCGCTCCTTATGAAGGAGTAGTCAGGGTGTTACCTCGTTGTCAGATATTTCATGTAATGATACATTGCGCCGTGTGAGTTGTGAGACGGCTTGGTAAATTTCTTGTGTGTTGAGGTTCCGTGTAGAAATGATGTTATATGAGCAAAATGGCTCTTGAGATTCAGATTGTATATCGCACCTTAGTTGTACTGGAGTTTGCAGCTTATGGCACTATATGTCTCCCCATGGATGGTATTATGCACCTAGCGTGCTTGTGACCGATATTCGGTATTTTATTGAAATGAGCAATCTAGCTCGGTGTGTATCTCCTTATGTGAGTTTTATAGGTGGATCGGGTGGCACGCCGCCATGGTTATGTTGTTTGGATCGGGTTGTGCGCCACAATTGGGTGATGCGGAGTACAGTTCCCCGTATCTATTTTTATGTGTTTTGTTTCCTATTTTTATGAGGAAAGCGCATATTAGCTGTGTGCCCGCGTCGCAGGTATGATTCGCGAGCGGGGTGTTTGTTTAATTATGTCGACCGCGTCGCATGTATGATTCGCGAGCGGGGTAATTGGAGTCCTTTTCAGAGTTTGTTTTCACTGTATCGCGTTCGAATTGGTAGCCTATTGGCACATGGTGGCATCATATGAGACTTTTGATTATGTCCGGGGTGGCTTACTGCCGGAGCAGTTCGTACTGGGTGAGACGAGATCATCGGATTTAGGATCAGTGCAATCTGACTATATAAAGTATATTAAGGAGCTAAGGCCATTATTTGGTTCAGAATGAGGTGATGGTTATCGTCAGGAGTATAGACCCAATGATTTGTTGATTCGGCAATCGGTTATGAATTTCTACACATCTCTTCCATCATGGCGGTATTGTAAGAATTAGAGTAAGACCTATGTAGGTCATGAGGTGCAATGAGAGCATCAGATTCGTGGAATTTCGATTAATTTGATCAGAGAATGTTATTGTGGCCCTGTGAGTAAAGTGGTGCAAGTTGCGAATTCAGCTAAGGTATGCAGTCATGTTTCAGTGCTGCGTGTAGTTATTGATACGGTGAGCGTGTTTTGGAACAAGCCTGGCAGAGAATTCCGGATGTTGGAATTGGGCTCTAAGGCTTATTTGCTTGAATAAAAAGAAATATCTTCAGAATTGATCGAGCTAATGTGCCCAACTGAGTTGTGGTAGCACGGGAAGGTGCAAAAGGTGTTAAACAGTGATTTTAGACTACATCAGCGTAGTTCTCAGCACGTTCGAGGACGAACGTATGTTTAAGTGGGAGAGAATGTAACGACCCGACCGGTTGTTTTAAGCTCTAGCGCGTCGTTCAGCAGTCTGAGGCCATGAGCAGCTTCATTTCAGGTATTATGACTTGTATGCGTGGTCGGAATTGAATTTCAGGAAGTTCGGAGTTGATTTGGAAAGAGAATTCTCATTTCGGAAGTTTAAAGTTGAAAGAATTAACTAGGATTGGATTTTTGAGTAAACGACCTCGGAATTGGGATCTGAAGGTTCCAGCAGGTTTGTATGATGATTTCGGACTTGGGCGTATGCCCGGTTCGGGTTTTGGGTGCGTTTTGGCGCCTATTGTGGAAGTTAGCATGTTGGAAGAAATTTCATAAGTTTGGCTTGAAGTGCATTTCAGTGTTATCAATGTCCATTTGGGATTCCGAGTCTGGGAGTAGCACCGTATGGTGATTCTGGGTTTGGGAGCGCGATCGGAAGTGAATTCGGAGGTCCGTAGGTCATTTCGAAGTCATTTGGCTAAAGATAGAAATTTGAAGGTTTTTGAGAAGTTTGATCGGAAGTGGACTTTTTGACATCGGGGTCGGAATCCGATTCCGGAAGTTGGAGTGGGTCCGTCATGTCGAATATGACTTATCTGCAAAATTTGAGGTCAATCGGACGTGATTTGATAGGTTTAAGCATCGAAAGTAGAAGTTTGAAATTCTAAAGTTCATAAAGCTTGAATTGGGGTGTAATTCATGGTTTTAGCGTTGTTTGATATGATTTGAGGCCTCGAGCAAGTCTGTAATGTGTTTTAAGATTGGTTGAGGTCCCGGGGGCCTCGGGCGTGTTTCGGATGCTCAACGGATCGATCTTCGCCTTGTGAGGATTGCTGGTTTTCTGGTATAAGTGCAGCAGGTTTTTACTCTATGCGATCGCGAGAGAGGGTCTACGATCGCATAGAGCAAGAGTTGAGGGAGCTGGAATTTGGCCTATACGATCGCAGGAGGTGCAATGCGATCGCAGAGGAGGAAGGCTGGGGCTTATGCGATAGCACAGTGTGCATTTGGAGGCTGTGATGCCTTTGGTCTGTGCGAACGCAGGAGCGTGCATGCGAACGCACAGAAGGAATTAGGGAGGCAGCAGAGTTGGCCTATGCGATCGCGGGGCTATGTTTGCGATCGCATAGTAGGGTCGCCTGGGCAGTGTTCTTTTAAAATCGGGTTTTGGCTCATTTTCACTTCATTTCTTCCATGGGAGCCGATTTTGGAGCAACTTTGGCGTGTAATTTTCATCACCAAGCATGAGGTAAGTGATTTCTACTGGTTTTGAGTTAAATACAAGGTTTATATATGGATTTAGACATTGGAATTTGTAGAAAACTTGGGGTTTGAGGGAAAACCTAGAAAACTAGTATTCTTGGATTTTGACCACGATATTGGGTATGGAATTTAGAGAAAATTATATATTTGAGTATGTGAGGCTATGGGTAAACTTTATCTTCGAAAAATTTCGGATTCCGGGCACGTGGGCCCAAGGGCGTTTTTGTCAACTTTTCGATCGGTGTTAGGAATTATTATAAATTGGATTATAATGAGTACCTTAGCATATATTAATGGGTTTACATAATTATTGGCTAGTTTTGGAGCGTTGTGCATCGATTCGAGTCTTCGGAAGGGCGTGGAATGCCGGTTATGGATCTTCGGAGCGAGGTGAGTCTCCTTTCTAACCTTGTAAGAGGGAATTGTCCCCATAGGTGAATTAATTGGTTATGTGCTCCTATTTGTGGGGGCTACGTACGCACGAGGTGACGAGAGTCCGTGCGTAGCTACTATTATGCTATTGTCCGGATAGTCTAGGACCCAAAAGCGTGCTATACTTGGATGAATTGTAAACTTATTGACAGCTCGAATTGCTTAAACCACATCGAATTAATAAATAATTTCAAAAAGGATTAAACTTCTTTTTTTACATTGTGAAAAGAGAAAGTGGCTTTTATTTGAATAAATATTCCCCGATAAATTCTTAATTGGCTATCTGAGCATGTATTTCTATGTGTACTTGCGTCGAACGTATGATTCGCGAGCAGGGGGATTGTTTATTCCATGTTGACTGCGTTGCATGGATAGTTCGCGAGCGGGGTAATAGAAGCATCTATGGTTCGCGCCGTTCGACCCTCGCAGTGCACAGTTTATTTTCTGTTGGAGCGGGCCGTACGCCTCGGCATGATTTGCGCATGCTTGTATTGCTGCCTTGAAATTATTAAAGTTGTTATTGCCTCTTCATGGCTTGAGAATATTTGGATAAATAATGAAAAGGAATTTTGGGAAACTTCCTATAAAAGAAATAATTGTTTACTTGTTTCCTCCTATTGGATTAAAAATTATGTTTATAAGAGTCCACGATTTAATGAATTGTTGACATCATTATTGGACCACTAGTAAGTGTCGAAGTCGACCATCTCGTCTCTACTTCTTCGAGATTAGACGGGATACTCATTGAGTACACGTTGTTTTCGTACTCATACTACACTTCTGTGCATTTTTGTTGCACAGGTATATGTAACTCTAGTGGCCTACTGGGCATAGCAGCACGGATGATTTGGGGACTAGGTGAGTTGCATTATTCGTGGCGGCCCGCAGCTAGTATAGTCCCTTCCAGTATATTGTATTTACTTTCTGTCCACTGTATTCCGGACGGATGTTGTATTATATTATTTCTTAGAAATTGCTCATGCACTTGTGACACCGGGTTCTGGGATGGTTTTGAAATATTTTGTATTAATTGCTTATTATTTAATTTGAATTGAAGCAGTTGTCTCTTTACTTATGAAATTAGAAGGAAAATCTGGGTTTTCAATATTGTCTAAATTGGAATCTAATTAAGTATTTTAGTTGGCTTGCCTGACAGCAGTGTCCGGCGCCATCACGACCCTTAGTGGATTTTGGGTCGTGACACCCAGGGACCCAGGCTCATGATCCCATGCAGACGGTGGACCAATAGGGAGTTTTCTTTACTCTCTATCTTCTTTTGTTTTGTTGAGCTTATTTTTGGCTAGTTAGCATTGAGGACAATGCTAGCTTTCAATTGAGGGGATAGCCCTATTTTGATGATGTTGGATTGTAAATATGATACTATTTTCGTTTTTATTATGCTTTTTCACTTTTGGTATGTATATAATTTTACCAGTTTATTTCAGTTTTCGTATTTTGCAACCTTGATTTGTATATAAATTTACTTTTTGATGTATATATTCATTCCCTCCTATGTATATTCGTTTAAATCCCCTATTGTACATATTCAGTTTACTTTCCGCATTTTCTTTCATAGCTTCTTATTTTATTTTCGTAGCTTCTTATTTTGAGTTTTGCGTTCAATAAGCCTTTGGTTTTCTTAATGCCACGGTTCTTTCCAAAGGTGGAATTTGTGTGAATCGGGTGGGCTCTTCCCGATGATGGATGGCATGACAACCTTCTTAAAGGTTTGAGTCTGTTTTCTTTTTGTTTTTGTGTAAATAGTAGCTAGTGGGTAATAGTGCCTTAGGGAAAGCTTCACTTGGGCCTAACACATTTGCCTTTGATCTTATGGTCAAAAATAAATTGGTGTGTATAGGATGGTGATAGTTGTGACCTTGAGGCTCTTGTGATGGCCGACAATAATTGAGTGGTTTTTCGGGACCATTTGTGTTGCTCAAATCTTAGCTAAGGTCGTTGTGGGCCCTCGACTCTATCTCTTTAGCAATCCTATAGCTTGTGTGGTGAGAATTTGAATTGCAAGTCCAAGTCCCGTGCCATTGAGTCTAGAACTTGCCCTGAATGTTTGTCTAGGCGAAATCCTAAGTGTAGTTTGACTTGAGAAGTGATTATAGGCTCTCCTTGATCCGAATGGTATCTTGAAAACATCTATAGCCTACCAATGATAACATCCCTAGTCAACCCCTTTGAGCCATAGCCCTTTTTCTTTAAAAAAAAACTATGTTACAAGCCTTTACCCGTTCTAAAAAAGATCCTCTCTTGGCACCCAATCTTTCCTTAGCACATGGCAAAAGCATAAGTTTGTGGGGAGAGACGAGGAATGCAGCAACGTGGTAAAAGGTACAAAAATGAAGAAAAGGAAAGGCAGAAAGAAAAAGAAAGACATTCAAAAAAAAAGAGAAAAAGTCAAAAAGAATGAACAATGTAAAAGAAATGAAGGGATTCAATAAAAGTAGAGAGATGAAAGGTGTGGAGGGTTTAGAAAGGAGAAAAAGGTTTGAAACGAACAAGAAAGAGTGACAGTGTGTCTCTCTAACCCCTAATAAAGAAGTAAATGACTCAAAGAGTCAAGAGAATGTGTGCCAAAATGAAGCAAATGAAGTGCTTAAGGGAAGATGAAACCTACTTAGACCAAATATTTCCTACCCTGAACCAAAAGCCTTCATTGTATCCCCACAAAAGCCCTATATGATCTTGAGTTGAATGAAGCTTGCATTAGTGGTGACTCACATAAGGGGCAAGCTTATGGTACTTAGAGCCGGACTTGTGACCTTTCTTTGAGAGAGATGAGTGTGTTTTCCACAATCCTCGTTTTGAGTGCTACAATCTAAAAGTGAGGTCTTGCTTAAGGGAGAGTGAGGAGTATGAGTTTGGGTTCCACAATGACCAATGTAATAGAAAGAGTTACCTTGATGAGTTGAGTCAATTCTTGATGCTTTTGTGTCGCACTGAAACCATGGTGTTTAAAAAGTTGAATGTTGTTAATGATTCATTTGAATTAAGGGCAATTGTTAGTCCCAATTGATGCTAGATGAGGTCACTTTAGGTCAGCTGAATTTTCTTGGTTTTATTCTTAAGCAGGTGGGGCTTATTTTGTTTGCTTGAAGACAAGCAAAAGCTTAAGTTTAGGGGAGTTGATAACTAGGGATTCTAGTATATTTTATACTCCTTTTTGCTTGAGTTTTGGATTAAAAATGTATACAAGTAATCCCGAAAGCTTACATGTTGTGCTTGTTTGCAGTGTTTGGTCAAAAAAGTGACAAGAAGTCAAAACCAGCTCAAAAAGGAGTGAAACCTGCACAAGTACCAAGAACAAGTCAAAGCACCGCTGCAGCATAAAATCCACTGCGGTTGCAACAGACCCACCGCGACCGCGGTCCATTTAGTGCGGTCCGCGGTGGATAAGTTCAGAGAGATGCAATCCTGGAGTTCTAAGCAGTGCGGTCCGAGGTAGATTCTTTACGGCCGTGGTAGCCTCATTGCGGCCGCAGTCCATTTGTTGTGGTCCGCAGAGAGGGGATTCATAGAGCTAGGATTTTGGAGGTTTGAAGACACCACGGTCCGGGGTCCATTTGTTGCGGTCCGTGATGAAGCCACCGCTGCCGCATTTTATGCGGTCCGCGGTGGCTGGATTCAGAGAACAGAGAATTGAAGCTAAAAGCCCCATCGCGGCCGCAGTCCATTTCTTGCGGACTGCGATACCTCCGTCTGGGGTATTTTTGTCCAAAAAACTTGGCCTTGTATAAATACTTCTTTTTCAGATTTTTAGGGTATCTTTATCTTAGCTGAGCACGTGAAGGCTGTTTTGGACCTATTTTGAGTAATTTTGTAGCTAGTTCAACATTGAATCTTTAAATCTTAGCTTGTAATTATATTATATGGATTATTCTTCATCTAAATATATTTGATTTCTTCTATTATTATGAGTAGCTAGACCCATTAGCTAGGGTTGTGGCTCAACCCTAGTGTGGGTATTTGATGGGTCTTTTGTTCTAAGGCTTAGATGTTTATGGGTGGATGATATTTGGACTGATTTGTGTTATCCATGTTGAATTAGTGGTTGCAAACACTAATTTGTGCCTATTTAACTTGGGCTCTTCTTGAGAAAGAGAGCTTGAGTCTTGGAAAATCAGTTCAACATGGAATTGGGGCGTATTCAAGAGATTGATAGCCCCAATTAAAGGGTTAAATCTAGAGATAGTAATACCCGACTATATTGCTTGCATAATTTTGACACCCAATTGGTCTTGAGAAAGTCAATTAGGGCAAAGTCACTCAAGCTACCGAGAGGTATAGAGTGAGTAATGTCGTGCATTGGCTATATCGCGATCCCAAACATAACATCTTTGCCTTAGGCTTTAGAACCTGTCAAGTACTCACCTAGGAGAAAGTCACTTCCCTAGTGCCTCGTTAACCATTTAGAAAACCTTACAAGCATTCATACTTAGCCTAATTTCGCATATCATTAGCATAAAATTAGAAGTAACAAACAAACAAATATGATTGGAAGTGTAATCAAGAGCACTACGCATTGCTAGATTAGATAGAAATCCAACTCCAAACATTGTTGTTGCTCCCTGTGGATTTGATCCCGACCTTCTCGGGTAAAAGCTGCATCGACTGCTCTTGCCACTTTGTAGTGGTATAGGGTTGGACCCGATCATTTTTTAGCGCCGTTGCCGGGGAGCTAACGGTTTTGGCTATCTATCTAAATAGTTTTGCGGATTGTTTTTCTTTCCTTCTGTGATACTAATTTGTGTGTGACGCCAATTCAGGTACAAAATCGCGGCAAACAACAATAATGACCCTCTTGGAAACGTGGTCCCCGGGGAGGAGGTTGATGATAACGGTGAAGATGAGGTGCCTCTTGTACCTCAAGGACAAAGGAGAGGCCGGCATGCTAATGATAATAATATTCCAGACCCTCCCCTGCCACCTCCCAGAGCTGTACCTCGAGTGCTTCCCAACCAAGGATATGCTAGTGCAATTGTCCCACCCCGGATCCGGGCGGGCAATTTTCAAATTACCAACGTGATGTTGACATTGTTGGAGCAGCGAGGGTATTTCACGGGTGCTCCCCAACAAAATGCTTACAAGCACCTTAAAGGATTTGTTGATACATGTTAGGGGAGCAAGCAAACGAATGTGTCAGAGGATGCCTTGCGGTTGAGATTATTCCTTTTCTCTCTTCGAGGGAAGGCATTGGATTGGCTGGAGAGACTCCCCAACCACTCCATCCATACATGGGATGAGTTGGTGGATAAATTCATTACAATGTTTTTCTCGCCGGGTCACATGGCAACCTTAAGGGATGAAATCTTAGCTTTCAAACAGGAGCCGAACGAACCACTGCATGAGATATGGGAGCGATACCGGACTATAGTGAAGGAATGCCAAATAATGATATGACTGAGGTAATGATACAACAGACATTCTACCGAGGCATTAACACAACAAATCAGTGCATAGTGAACCAACTAGCTGGGGGGAATTTCATGAACACACCGTATGATCAAGCTTGTGAGATATTGGATTTGACGGACACTTCTTCCGCTTGGCAAAGTCGAGCAAATGTGCCACAGGGTGACCCCACGGTCAGTCACTTGCACAAAGTGCTCCATGATCATGGGCAGGCAATAGCAGAACTTACAACAACAATGAACCAACTAGCAAAGGCACAATTACAACAGGTTCAAACTCCACGACAAGTAAATGGTATGGAGGGTGTCAACATGTTAGTGAACAAAAGAAGACAAAGAGGGCAACAGAACCAAGGGAATTCGGATCAATATGACTAAGATAGTGGTGGGTTCCAAGATGATGGGTACGATGAGCAGAATGAAGAAGTGCAATACGTGAACAACTATCAAGGCCAAAGGGGCAATTCTTCTAACCAACAGCAACAATGGAGATCCCAAGGCAATTGGGGAAATCAACAACAACAAGGGAACAATAATTGGGGGAACATCAACCAAAATCCAAATTGGGGCAACCAGAACAATAATCAAAACAATCAGGGTAATTGGGGTAACAACAACAACAATTGGGGTAGAAACAACAATCAGGGTGGTTGGAACAATAGCAATCAAGGAAATCGGGGGCAAGGCTTTCAAAGGCCTCCAATGTATCAACAACCAAACAATCCACCCCTATTTCCATCCCAAGGTCCTAGTTCATCCAACAATGACATGGGGAGAATCGAAATGATGTTTGAAAAGATGATGAAAAACAATGCTGACTCCGTTGCTCAGTTGGCATCCCACAATACTTCAATCAGAAACTTGGAGGTTCAACTAGGCCAGATCTCACAATCCTTGAATACTCGTCCTAAGAGGGCTCTACCTAGTGATACGGTAGTCAACCCGAAGGGTGGGAACAATACCGGACATGCAATGGCTGTAACTACAAGAAGTGGACGAGGCGGTGATGTGAATGCCTCCAAACAAAAAGAAATTTTGAGTGATAAAGTTGAGTTGAAAGAGGATGAGATCCCTTTGGTGGTTGAGAATACGATTGATGAGAACTTGAATGAAGAAGTGAGGATTGATATCCAAGATAACGAGGTGGAAACTCAAAATGACGTGAACCCGTCTAGGGAACACGTAATAGACATGCCGGAAATGGTTGTGCCTAAAGCCAATGCTCCTTTTCCAAGACCACCTCCACCCTATCCTCAAAGGCTCGCGAAGCAGAAAAATGAGAACCAGTTTAAGAAATTCATTGACATGATGAAGAGCTTATCCATTAATGTGCCTTTGGGGGAGGCTCTAGAGCAAATGCCAGGTTACGCTTAATTCATGAAGGACTTGGTGACAAAGAAAAGATCCATGGATTGTGAAACTATCAAGATGACCCACCAAGTTAGTGCAATAGTGCATTCAATGGCTCCAAAGCTAGAAGATCTCGGTGCTTTCACCATTCCTTACACCATTGGGAGTGCAGACTTTGCAAAAGCTCTATGTGATTTGGGGGCAAGTATCAACTTGATGCCCTACTCAGTTTTCAAGACTTTGGGTATTGGCAACCGAGGCCGACTTCCATGAGATTGTAAATGGCGGATAGATCAATGAAGAGGCCCTTGGGTATAATTGATGATGTTCTTATCTAGGTGGACACATTTATCTTGCCGGCTGATTTTGTGATTCTCGACTGCGAGGTCGATTTTGAGGTGCCTATAATCTTGGGAAGAACTTTCCTTGTAACTGGGAAGGCCTTAGTTGATGTGGAAGCAGGGGAGCTCACCTTCCGGGTGGGTGATGAAAAAGTGATCTTTCATGTGTGTAAGTCAATGAAGCAACCCAACTGTACGGAAGTGTGCTCGTTCATGGATCTTCTCACGGCAGTGATAATTGATGATACTAGTGCAATGATCAATGTGGAGGACCCTCTAGAGGCGGTATTGTTGAATCTTGATGTAAATGAGGATGAAGGCCGGGTGGAGTGTGTTAATGCTTTACATGGAATGGGCTCTTACTCTTATGAGCCTCGGAAGCTCTCTTTGGATCTTGAGAATAGGAAGACTCACCAACAAAGCCCTCAATCGAGGAACCTCCCGTGTTGGAGTTAAAGTCGTTGCCTCCACACCTCAGGTATGAATTCTTAGGCCCTAGTTCAACTTTGCCAGTTATTCTTTCCTCTTGTCTTACTAACATGCAGGTAGATGCCACATTGGCGGTGCTCCAAAAACAGAAGAAGGCAATTGGATGGACTTTAGCTGATATTCGGGGGATAAGCCTCGCCTTTTGTATGCACAAGATTATTCTTGAAGATGATGCAAAGCCCTCCTTGGAACATCAAAGGAGGTTGAACGAGGCAATGCAAGAAGTTGTGAAAAAGGAGGTGATCAAGTGGTTGGATGCCGACGTTGTGTACCCCATCTCTGATAGTTCTTGGACTTCGCAGGTGCAATATGTCCCGAAGAAGGGTGGTATGACCGTGGTTACCAATGCGCAAAATGAGTTGATTCCTACCAGGACTGTCACCGGATGGAGGGTGTGCATGGATTACCGCAAGTTGAACAAAGTGACCCGCAAGGATCACTTTCCATTGCCTTTTCTCAACCAGATGCTAGATAGACTTGCTGGGCGTGCCTTCTACAGTTTCTTGGATGGGTATTCTGGGTACAACCAAATTTTGATTGCTCCGGAAGATCAAGAGAAGACCACTTTCACTTGCCCATATGGTACCTTTGTCTTTTCTAGGATGCCATTTGGGTTGTGTAATGCACCGGCTACATTCCAGCGGTGCATGATGGCCATATTTACCGACATGGTGGAGGACATTTGGAGGTGTTCATGGACGACTTTAGTTTTGTGGGTGACTCATTTGATGAATGTTTGAAGAATCTTGATAAGGTGTTGGCCCGGTGTGAATAAACCAATCTTGTGCTCAACTGGGAAAAATGCCACTTCATGGTTGAGGAGGGCATAGTCCTTGGACATAAAATCTCAAAGCACAGTATAGAGGTGGACAAAGCTAAAATTGAAGTGATTTCAAGGCTCCCTCCTCCTACTTCAGTCAAGGGGGTTAAAAGTTTTCTTGGGCATGCGGGGTTCTACCGGAGATTTATCAAAGACTTTTCGAAGGTAGTGAATCCTTTGTGCTAACTTTTGGAAACGAATGCAAAGTTCGTGTTCAATGAGGAATGCATGACAGCTTTTGAACTCCTCAAGTACAAGTTGACCACCACTCCTATTATTACCGCACCCATTTGGAGCTTGCCTTTTGAGCTCATGTGTGACGCGAGTGATGTTGCGGTTGGGGAGGTTTGGGTCAAAGAGTGAATAAAATGTTTCACCCGGTGTATTATGCGAGCAAGACAATGAATGATGCTCAAGTGAATTACACAGTGACTGAAAAAGAGTTGTTGGCTATTGTGTATGCAATGGAGAAATTTCGGCCGTATCTCATGGGAGCCAAGGTCATAGTTCATACCGAGCATGCCGCACTCCGATACTTGATGACGAAGAAGGATTCCAAAGCTAGGCTGATGCGATGGGTCTTGTTACTTCAAGAGTTTGATTTGGAGATTGTGGACCAGAAAGGGTGTGAAAACCAAGTGGCTGATTACTTGTCCCGCTTGGAGGAGGAGGGGAGGCCTTGTGATGGCCTAGAAATCAATGATTCATTTCCCGATGAGCATCTCCTTTCTGTGTCGGTGAATGGTATGCCATGGTTTGCGGACGTTGCTAATTTCTTTGTGACTGGTATTGTCCCGTGTGAGCTCTCTTCTAACCAAAGGAATAAGCTTAAACGGGATAGTTTGGACTTCTATTGGGATGAGTCGTACTTGTTTAAGATATGCACTGACGGTGTGATCCGGAGGTGTGTCCCGGAGGAGGAGCAATTGAGTATCTTAGAGGCTTGTCATTCCTCTCCCTATGGTAGTCATCATGGTGGGGCGAGGACAGCTTCAAAGGTTCTTGGTTGTGGGTTTTACTGGCCAACTTTGTACAAGGATGCAAGTGAACTTGTGAAGAGATGCGACAAATGTCAAAGAGCGGGTGGAATTTCGAAGAAGGATGAGATGCCTCTCAACACTATTCTCGAAGTTTATATTTTGGATGTGTGGGGCATTGATTTCATGGGCCCGTTTGTTAGTTTATGTGGCAAGACATACATTCTAGTGGCAGTTGACTATGTGTCAAAGTGGGTTGAGGCCGTGGCTTTACCCAATAATGAGGCCCGGAGTGTTGTTGCGTTTCTCAAAAAGAGTATTTTTACTAGGTTTGGCACTCCTCGAGTAATCATAAGTGATGGGAGGTCTCATTTTCGCAATAGAGATTTTGACACATTGCTTGTAAAGTACGGTGTCAATCACAAAGTGTCTACTCCTTATCATCCTCAATCGAGTGGCCAAGTTGAAGTCTCAAACAGGGAAATCAAGAGTATTTTATCAAAGACGGTCAATGCAAATAGGACCGATTGGTCAAAGAAATTGGATGATGCTCTATGGGCTTATAGGACTGCTTACAAGACTCTGATTGGTATGTCTCCGTTCCTGTTGGTGTTTGGGAAAGCTTGCCATCTACCAGTCGAGTTAGAGCACAAGGCCATGTGGGCTTTGAGGAAGCTAAATCTTGAATGGGATGTGGCAGCAAATCTTCGGGTGGAGCAGCTGAATGAACTTGATGAATTCTGATTTCATGCCTACTCCAGTTCGTCCTTGTACAAGGACAAGATAAAGTACCTTCATGACAAGTATGCTCGTGGCAAGGAGTTCAAAGTGGGTGATTTGGTTCTCTTGTTCAATTCTCGGTTACGTCTGTTTCCGGGAAAGCTTAAGTCGAAATGGAATGGACCTTTCGAAGTGGTACTTGTGACTCCGTTTGGTGCACTTGACTTGAAAAACAAAAATGGAGAGATCTTCAGAGTTAATGGGCACAGAGTCAAGCACTATCTTGGCAAGATTGATGACAGCCACGTGGTGGCACTGATCCATCTAAAATGATTTGATGGTAACCTGCGTCGTGCCGCAACGTTAAATCAAGCGCTTTGTGGGAGGCAACCATGTGTCTTTCTTTTTGTTTCCCTTTGATTTTCTTTTTAGTGTAGGATTTGCTTTTGGACTAACTGGTTGTGAGATGTGTGTAGGGTTGTTTTGATGCAGTGCAGGACCAAATTGGAAAAATGTTGCACTCTCTGAAGTTTGGACCGCTGCCGCATTGCATTTTTCGCGGCCGCAATGGCCTTATTGCGGGGGCAAAATTTCATTGCGGACCGCAGTGTTGAATGGTCAAAAGTGGAGGTTCTCTGAAGTTGTCACCGCGGCCGCAATGCATTTTTCGCGGTCCGCGGAGCCTTAT
>NW_017675093.1:0-45947 GCF_001879085.1 Nicotiana attenuata
CTTGGCTTGGCGGGCTACTACCGTCGTTTTGTGGAGGGGTTTTCATCGATTGCAGCCCCTATGACTAGATTGACCCAGAAGGGTGCTCCATTTCAGTGGACAGAGGAGTGTGAGGTGAGCTTTCAGAAGCTCAAGACAGCTTTGACTACAGCCCCAGTTTTGATATTGCCTACAGGTTCGGGGTCTTATACTGTCTATTGTGATGCCTCGAGAGTTGGCCTTGGAGCTGTGTTGATGCACGACGGTAAGGTGATTGCCTACGCGTCCAGACAGTTGAAGATACATGAGAAGAATTATCCTGTCCATGATCTTGAGTTAGCTGCCATTGTTCATGCCTTGAAGATTTGGCGTCATTACTTGTATGGTGTGCCTTGTGAGATATATACTGATCACCGGAGTTTGCAGCATTTGTTCAAGCAGAAGGATCTTAATTTGCGTCAGAGGAGATGACTAGAGTTGTTGAAGGATTATGACATCACTATCTTGTATCACCCGGGTAAGGCCAATGTGGTGGCCGATGCTTTGAGCCACCGGGCAGAGATTTTGGGGAGTTTGGCTTATTTACCAGCAGCAGAGAGACCTATGGCGATGGATATTCAGGCCCTAGCCAGCCAGTTTGTGAGATTGGTTCTTTCGGAGCCCAGCCCGGTTCTAGCTTGTGTGGTCTCTCGGTCTTCCTTGTTTGATCATATCAGGGAGCGGCAGTATGATGACCCTCATTTGCTTGTCCTCAAGGACAAGGTGTTGCATGGCGATGCTCGAGATGTGACCATTGGTGATGATGGAGTATTGAGGATGCAGGGTCGAGTTTGTGTACCCAATGTCGATGTGCTTCGAGAGTTGATTCTAGAGGAGGCCCACAGTTCGCGGTATTCCATTCATCCGGGTGCCGCGAAGATGTATCAGGATTTGAGGCAGCACTACTGGTGGAGGCGGATGAAGAAGGATATAGTTGGGTTTGTAGCTCGGTGCCTTAATTGTCAGCAGGTGAAGTATGAGCACCAGAGACCAGGTGGATTGCTTCAGCAGATAGAGATTCCGGAGTGGAAATGAGAGCGGATCACCACAGACTTCGTATCTGGACTCCCACGGACCTTGAAGAAGTTCGATGCCATTTGGGTTATTATGGATCGGCTGACCAAGTCCGCACATTTTATCCCTGTGTGTACTACCTATTCCTCGGAGCGGTTGGCAGAGATTTATATCCGGGAGATTGTCCGTCTGCATGGTATTCCAGTTTCCATTATTTCAGGTAGAGGCACCCAGTTCACATCGCGGTTCTGGAGAGCCGTACAGCAGGAGTTGGGTAATCGGGTGAAGTTGAGCACAGCATTTCACCCTCAGATGGACGGGCAGTCCGAGCGCACTATTCAGATTCTCGAGGATATGCTCCATGCGTGTGTGATTGAGTTTGGAGGTTCTTGGGATCAGTTCTTGCCATTAGCGGAGTTTGCCTACAACAATAGCTATCAGTCCAGCATTCAGATGGCACTGACGAGGCCTTATATGGTAGGCGATGTAGATCTCCAGTGGGTTGGTTCGAGCCGGGTGAGGCTAGGTTATTGGGCACAGATTTGGTTCAGGATGCTTTAGAGAAGGTTAAGGTGATTCAGGATAGGATCCGTACAGCCCAGTCTAGACAGTAGAGTTATGCGGATCGGAAGGTTCGTGATGTTTCCTACATGGTTGGAGAGCGGGTTCTGCTTCGGGTTTCGCCTATGAAAGGCGTTATGAGATTTGGGAAGAAAGGGAAGTTGAGTCTGAGGTTTATTGGCCCTTTTGAGATATTGAGGCGATTTGGGGAGGTTTCCTATGAGCTTGCCTTACCTCCCAGCCTGGCAGGGGTTCATCCGGTATTTCATGTTTCGATGCTCCGGAGGTATCACAGTGATCCGTCGCACGTGTTGGATTTCAGCTCAGTCCAGTTGGAGAAGGATCTATCTTATGTTGAAGAGCCAGTGGCAATATTGGACAGGCAGGTCAGGAAGCTGAGGTCAAAGAACATGCGTCCGTGAAGGTTCAGCGGCGGGGTCAGCCGGTCGAGGAGGCGACCTGGGAGACCGAGCAGGATATGCGCAGCCAGTACCCTCATCTTTTCACTACTTCAGGTATGTCTTTGTGCTCGTTCGAGGACGAACGAATGTTTAAGTGTGGGAGGATGTAACGACCCGGCCAGTCGTTTTTGGAATTTATGCCCCGATCCCCTATTAACTGCTCACCCCAAGTTTATTTCTGCTATTTTGACTTGCCGAGATGTTCGGTTTTGAGTTTCGGAGAGTTTTGGGACACTTAGTCCCTAAATGAGAGCTTAAGTGTTGGAAAGTAGTCCGTAGTCGGAACAGTGTGAAGACGACCTCGGAATGGAAATCCGATGGTTCCATTAGCTCTGTTAGGTGATTTCGGGTTTAGGGGCATGGTCGGATTGTCTTTTGGGGGTCCGTAGCTAATTTAGGCTTGAAATGCCGAAAGTTCGAATTTTGAAGTTTCCGGTTCGATAGTGAGATTTTGATCCGAGGGTCGGAATAGAATTTTGAGAGTTGTTGTAGCTTCATTATGTTATTTAGGATGTGTGTGCAAAATTTTAGGTCATTCGGAAGTGGTTTGGTTAGGTTTTTGATCGAAAGCGTATTTTGAGGAAATTTGGAGTTCTTAGGCTTAAATCCTTGATTAATTCAAGTTTCCGATGTTGTTTTAGATGGTTTAAGGATTGGTACAAGTTTGAATAAAGTATCAGGTGTTATTGGTGCTTTTGGTTGAGGTCCCGGGGGCCTCGGGATGATTTCGGATGGTTGACAAAAAGATTTTGAAGTTAAGAGATTGCAGATTTTCGCTGCTTCTGATATTTTCGCATCTGCGGTTTGGGGACCGCAGATGCGGCGCCGCAGATGCGGCAAGTCAAGCGCAGATGTGGATTTTGGGTGTCCTTCAGGTTCCGTAGATGCGGAAGTTTCACCGCAGAAGCGGTTTCGCATCTGCGAAAGAAGAACCGCAGATGCAGCTCCTGGGCTCTTTAATGAAAGTCGCATATGCGACATTTTGGTCCCCAGAAGCGGGACCGCAGATGCAGAATTAGCTAGGCAAAAATATGAAATTTTGAGGGTTTGGTTTCAAAAGTTGGAAAATCGAATTGGAGCTCGGGAGAGGGCGATTTTGAGAGGGATTTGAAGAGGAGATCTCGGGGTAACGATTCTTTAACCCTTTCTAGTTAAATTCCATCAATCTTTAGTTAATTTCATCATTTGATTTCGGAATTTTGGTGGAAATTGGGGGAAAAGTTCTTAGACTTTTAGTTGAGGATTTGAGGGGTCATTTAGACTTCGATTTCAGTGTTCTTGTTATGTATAGACTCGTGAGAGTACGAGGTTTCTGAAAATATAAATTTCACCCGATTCCGAGATGTTGGCCTGAGGGGCATTTTGGTCATTTTACATAATTTCACGTATTAGCTTTGAATTAAATTGTAGAATCAGTTGCTTGAGATGTTATTTACGATATGTAATTGAATTGAATAGATTTGGGCCATTTGGAGTCGGATACTCGTGGCAAAAGCGTGGTTTCTAGTTGATTTTGAGCCGGTTCGAGGTAAGTGGCTTCTCTAACCTTGTGAGGGGGACTTTTCCCCTTAGGATCGATATTGTGGTAATTGAAATGCCTCATGCGTGAGGTGACGAGCGCGCACTTGTGCTAATTGTTGGAAATCCGGTTTTTCCTTAAAAATAGCCTTGAATTGTGTTCCTCCTTTCCTTGCTTAAACTGTTTGATATTTAAACCTGCTGTAGCTTAGAGAAGCATGTCTACTTGACTAAATTGCTTTATCTGTCTTAACTGCCTTAATTGTACTACGTGAACCATGCTAGGCTAGGATTACCTGCTTCACTTTGATATGAAATTGGTAGGATTGAGTTCTGTTGTTGCTGTGTATTTACTTTGGGACTACGGAACGGTATTCCAGGAGATCCCCCTGCACTTTATTTTGGGACTACGGGACGGTATCCCGGGAGCTCCCCTGTATGTTTACTTTGGGACTACGGAATTGTATTCCGGGAGATCCCCCTGCACTTTATGAGTTGGACTACGGGACTACACCCGGGAGATCCACTGGACATGATATTTATATTTGGGGACTACAGGACGGTATCCTGGGAGATCCCCGGTTGTTATCTCGGAGCTAAGTTATGTTCTTTCACTGTGTTTTGCTTGCCTTGTAATAGTTGTTGTTGCCCTTTTATATCATGTGTTATTTAATTACACTGTCATTTCACACTGTTAAACTTGTATCTTATTTAACCTCAGTAGGGCCCTGACCTTCCTCGTCACTACCCAACCGAGGTTAGGCTTGACACTTACTGAGTACCGCTGTGGTGTACTCATGCCCTTTCTGCGCATGTTTTTTATGTGCAGATCCAGGTACTTCTACCCAGGCGTATCATCCTTGAGGCAGGGAGAATTTTGGAGACTTCGAGGTACATCTGCTGCGTCCGCAGACCGAAGAGTCTCCTTCTTTACTCTATCTGTAGTGTTAGCCCTTCTATCGTACTATTGATGTAGACATTTCTGGAGATTAGAGCACTTTACCGAATTCCTTTTAGCTTGTGTTCCCGTGAGTTTCCGGGTTTTGGGATAGTAATGTAGGATGTTGTGATGTTGAGTTGTTTATGCCGAGCGGCATTTTATATAGTGTTTCTCCTTTAAATTGTTCAGTTTTGACTATTATTCCGCAAGTTAGTTATGTTTCCGCATTGTTAGGCTTACCTAGTTGTAGAGACTAGGCGCCACCACGACATGTTCACGGTGGGTGAACTGGGGTCGTGACAGTTTCTTCTTTATTTTAACACTACAACACAAACACAAACATAGCAAATTTAACATAATTTAAATTCAGTACAACTAATGAAAACACATGACACGGGAAACATAAAGATACACTACTACGCTCAACACGTACATGTCATTGTTTAGTCACGACCGCCTTGTATTCTCTGCTCCAACCACTTAAATTTGTCTTCCAGCTTATTTTTTTCTTCTTCCACCTCTTTGAGTTTCTCCTTTAACTCCGCAACTTCTCGTTTGGATTGCCGCTCTCTTTCCCACTGCCTCAAACACAAACAATGAAGATGCTGCAACTTTTCTTTGTAGTATTCCTGCTGACAGGGTTCATTAATCTATACCTCAAAATTGCAAACAGGTTCGTCGGGAACCCTATAAAACTTGTTCATACACGCCCAGTAGTGGCGTCCAGCTTCACCATCATCCCAACAGTCTAGCATCATGCATTTTTTGCCGCACTCGCACCTTGGCACATAAAGGGGTTCAGACATTTGTTAAAGCGTAAAGAAAAACCTTGCTTTTATGGAAATATTTGCTGTTGGTTGTTGTTAAGCGCAGAAAATAACTAGCATGCGCCCGTTATTTATAGGCAAGACAACACACAAAATGTAGTATTGTACCGCGCTATACATATTCACTTTTTCTGAAACGAAATAGCTTTTTTGCAGTCGGTCAGCTTTTCAGACCGACAAGACAACACAGAAAATGTAGTATTGTACCGCGCTATACATATTCACTTTTTCTGAAATGAAACAACTTTTTCGCAGTCGGTCAGCTTTTCAGACCGACAAGATAACACACAAAACGTAGTATTTAACCGCACTATACATATTGATTTTTATGAAACGAAACATCATTGTCTTGATTTATTCTTTATTATTGCTTTTGTTATGGTTGTTGTGCTTTTATCTCTTCGAATATTATGTTATGAAATTTCAATCTTCAGATTGGTCTTCTTTACTAACACCAATAAGTTGAATGTTGGAACTATCATATCATCATCCCAATTCAAAAGGTCATGTTAAAAAATAAGATGTAACAAGACTGTGGAACATAATTTTATTTGATAGATATTGCAACATAAACAAGTACAGACACTTATTACAAAAAATATTACAAAAACAAAACACTAGGTGTATCCTTGATAGTTGGGTACATTAGACGAACTTGCACCAGGAGCTGGATTACCACCGCCACGCAGACCAGCTGAAGGACATTTACGACGGTCGTGTCCTGTTTGCGAGAATATGCCACATTTACACGCATAAACTGTTTCACCAACATCCATTTGGTTCTGTATACGCGTTCTCTTTTGCACTTGGAGCTTGCGCAAATAGTCCTTGTTACACAACATTTGAAATGGTTCCGGCGGCCAATAATGCTTAGCACCCAATGGCTGCAACTGCCCACTATATGTGTTTACGTATGCAGCAACACTGTACTGCCTATCAACATAGTTGGTTGCCCCTAAACCAACTTGTTGAAAGCACTTCATGGCATGTGCGCACGGCATGTGGTAAATGGTCCATTTCCCACATAAACACAACCTGTTGGCTTCATTCACGGTTTGTAGATTATTCCCCTGGTGTCCGCGAATAGCGGTGCGAACTTCAAAAACGCCATGGTCGTGATCATACTGTAAAAATGAATGCCAATGTGCTCGTCTTCTGTATTTCTCAAATCTTCTCATCGGTATTGGCATAAATTGAACACCCCTGTCCATCAATTCCGATGCAGCTCTATGCCTTTCAACAAACCTCTCCGCAATCTGTTTTAGTGTCATCCGAACCATGGCAGTGACAGGCAATCCACGTGCAGACTTCAATAAGTCATTGACTGACTCCGACACATTTGTAGTCAGGGATCCCCACCGTCTGCCATCATCAGCATGCAATGTCCACTTGTCAAGCTCATGTCCCATTAGCTAAGTATAGGCTCTTTTGTCTAACTGCCGGATCGCTTCCATGCGCCTCGTGAATTTGCACTGCTGGTGCTCAGTTGCAGCCATCCACATTAAATCATGCAAGGCCTTGTCAGGATATTTCTTCTGGAAATTGGCCTTCAGGTGCCTCACACAATAACGGTGGTATGCATAGGGTTCCTGCCATTCAGGCAAATGCCGTACAGAACTTAAAATACCACCATGCCGATCAGATATTAGACAAATACCTAAACGCTGTTTGACAACGTTCTGCTTCAAGTGGTTCAAAAAAAGCGTCCACATCTCTTCGCTTTCATTGGCACAAATGGCAAAAGCTAGTGGAAATATTTGTCCGTTGGTATCTAGTGCAACTGCGATCAAAAGCTTAATATCATACTTTCCATAGACATGAGTACCGTCTATGCAAATTACCGGACGACAATGCACAAAACCATCAATTGCTGGTTTAAATGACCAGAACACATAGTTGAAAATATATTTCGGTATTCCCGGACTCCGCTCATGCCTCCATTCAACAAGAGTCCCGGGGTTAAAGTATTTCAGTGCGGCCATGTACCTGGGTAGAGATGAAAATGACTTATCCCAGTCGCCATAAATAATTTTAAATGCACGTTTGCGCCCGAGATATGCCTTTATTTTGGTTTTAGTACACCCATATTCCTGGTGGACAACTGTAATACACTCTTTGATCTCGAACCTAATGGACACTTCCAAGTATGGAATCAAGACAAGAGAAATCAAGTCTACATCCAAGTTGAAGTGATTCTCGTTGAATGTGTCAATTTCACATCTGTGGGTGCTAATATATTTACCCACTTTCCACAACCCTGATTTCTTCTTGCTCGCACGCAACATCCAGTTACAACCCATAAAGTCTCTACGGCATACAACCTTGTATACCTCCGGAGTTGACTCCCTTACCGTCATCTCACGGCACTCTCTTACGCTGTAGATTTTTACAGCCCTGATTAGGCGAGCTTTATCGGGAAAATACATGCCCTTTGCCAGCACCGTTGGCCTAGACTCATCCCGCATTGCTGAACGAAGTTCGTCAAGATCCCTTGTGAGGGCATCCACATCCGGCATACTTAGCAAATTATCAAGGTAGGGAATATTCCTCTCATGAAACGGCACGTGGGACTCGTACACTCTTGGTTTAACGGGAGGTGGAGGAGCATGCTCCCTCGTCAGCTCAGGTTCGACATTCACTTCATCCTCATCAACACCCTCGTCAGGGAAGGGTGTGTCATCTCCAGACTCATCGGCGTTGTTGTTATAATCACTATTATCTTCCTGACTTTGCGCATCTGTCAAATCACGAGTTAATACGTCGTCTACGGGCAATTGAGTGAGGTCAGGACCATCAAGTTGCTCGTTTTCACTGCACAAAAAGAACAAAATGATAAGCTACTCAAATTGATAAATACTTTACATATAGCTATATCACTTCACTTACAAGTCGTACTGTGTTGACATTCCATGATGGACATTTTCTTGTTGGTGATGACTCCCGGATGGACCACCGTGATCCAACATGCCAGAACAATGTATATTCCAACTAGGAGTGGGGTCATAACTTGTAAAATTCATATCCGGACGGTACCCCCTGTGGAAAATATGAGTGTTAATACAAACTCAATTCAACAAAAAATAAACATCGTAACAGAAAGGAAAATTGAAATTTACCAGTAGGACTGTGGATTATGTAAAGTAGGAGAGAAATTATTTCCCCGCTGCTCATTCGCCGGCGGTGATAAGTTTAAATCAAGGCAAACTCTTTCACCCGGAAACTGTCCGGCAAAAACTGCTCCAGAATAACCACCCGATGACTGGGGGTTATCCCTAGTATGCGCAACCTCATTATTGGGAACGTCATCAACCTTGACGTACATTTCCAACAATTTTATCTCAATAAATTCCTTGTATTCATCCGGAATCCGCAAAAAATCTCTAAGAGTTTCATCATCTTCGATGTTAAACTCAGAATAAAAAGCAAACCCCTGCGGAGTCACAGAATACGGAAATCTACCAATTACTTTAAGGTTCACCGATCATTTCCTCACACTCATTTTCTTACGTAAACGATACCAATTTATCGTACTCCATTGTAAGCGGCAATTTAACATGATACTGTGGAGATGAACTATAACTCACAGAGTTATTCTCCGTTACAACCTTACCCCCCCCCCTCCCCCCATATAATGAAACACTTATTTTTGGCTCTTCAGACATTACAAAAAATATTTGATAACAAGAAGAAAAGTTTGAATGGAAGTTAGAATATTTTTTAAATGGATTTTCATAGAATCCTAACGCCTTTAAATAAGGCAATGCGTAGCTCGGGGGGATGAATTTTTTGATGTATAGCGCGGTATTACACCGTGCTATACCCATTTGAATTATTATTGTGTCAGTTAACCGCAGGAGACTTATTCGTGGGCCCACAAACAGGTATAGCGCGGTATAATACCGCGCTATATATATTTGAATTACAGTTATGTCAGTTAAATGCAGGAGACTAATTGGTGGGCCCACAAACATGTATAGCGCAGTATAATAACGCGCTATATATAACGCTGTATTATACCGCGCTATACTTTAACGGCAGAAACACCGTTAAACTATAGCGCGGTATAATACCGCGTTATATATAGAAAAGTAACTTTTTTTACGCAGTAGAAACGTATTTTAAGTCCAAAAAGTTGGCATTTAGGTTTCGGACTAATCATAATAGAGGACCTATCAGGTTTAGTCAGGAGACTAACCTCTACGTAACCTCAAACTTGGCTCAAATAACTTACAACAGGGGTACAAATAAGAGAAATATCACATCATAAAGCTTTTGAATCAATTCAAGGCATATCATAGTCTAAGCACTACCCCGAGCATGGGTAATAACTCGATGCACTCACTTTGGCTTAGTCCCACAGATGTACGCTACCCATAGCACTAAGCTATCACAAATAACTCAGGAAACTAGTGCCTTAATTAAGTTACGTAAGATACTTATCTCAAGCAAGCCAAAGCGATACTCTAGAAATGCCGTCCCGAGTGAATCGGCCTCTGAACCGCTTAAAACTAGCCAAAAGCAAATCAAAATCATCAAATAATGCAAAAGGGATCAAACCCAAATGATAAAGGTTGTATCTTTAATAAAATACTCAAAATCAACCAAAAAGTCAACCAGGGCCCGCATTTCGGAACCCAACTAAACTCACAAATTTATGATAACCCATTCGGATATGAGTTAAACATACTAATTTTCACTCAATCGACTCCGAATCGATGTTCAAATCTCAAATATTTACTTTAGAAAAGTTTATACAAAACCCCCAAATTTATCTTTTAGTTTCATCAATCAAATGCCAAATTCAAAGATGGAATCATGTAATATAATCAAATCCGCGTCAAAAAATACGTACCCCAATCCAGAATCGCCCAAATCCGAGCTCCCCAACTCAAAATGTGATAAAATGCGTTCAAGGTCCCAAATAGAGTTGCCTAGTGGTACCCTACGCGGTCGTGGTTGTACCCTCGCAATCACGAAGCAAAATCTACCCTCTCTATGCAAATGCGACTGTTACCCTACAAACGCGAAGGCCATAAGGTCACCGACCATCGCGTACACGAACGCATAAATGCGAATGCGTTTCACAAACTCACGCCTGACACATTCTTCTCCAACGCGTAACCCATACAACGAACGCGACGCTCAATTTGTTTGGCCAAATTCCTTATATGCGAATGCGATAGCTCTTTGTGAACGCGATGAACAACCAGCTCCGCTAACAAAAATACATATTGCGATCACATATCCTCTCCCGCGATCGCGAAGCACAACTGAAGCAACAGAAAACTAGCATCTATTGCAACTCCGAAATGGTCCGAAATCAATTCAAAACACACTCAAGCCCCTCAGGACCTTGTCCAAACATGCCAACAAGTCCCAAAACATAAGACAAACCTACTCGAGGCCTCAAATCACACATAACAACATCAAAACCATGAATCACACCCCAATTTAAGCTTAATAAACTACTTCAAATTTCCAAATTCCAAACTTACATGCTTTGTATCTGAAGTTATTGGCCCATGGTCCTCAGTGAGGAAAAGACCTAGAACAGAGAAGAGGGCCGATAGGAAGTTAAAAGCAATTCTTATTTCTTCTTTCTCGAAAACCTGATGTGAGGGGGCCCATACGCCGAACATGTCTAAATAACTCAGAATCACCTCAAATTTTTGAACAAAAGTTCCAAATAATATTACAAACCTATTCTAACTTCCGAAAAATAATCCAAACCCGATAACCTCGAAGTCAACTCCCGATCAAACCTATGAACTTTCCAAACCTTCAAATTGCTAACTTTCGTCAATTATAGCAAAAACCTTCTAGAAAGATCCAAATGAAAATTCGGGCATACGCCCAAGTCAAGAATCACCATCTGGACCTAACAAAACCATCAAAATTCGATTTGAGGTTAAATACATAAAAGTCAAACTTGGTCAACTCTTCTAACTTGAATCTTCTAAAATGAGAATCATTTTTCCAAATCAACCTCGACCCACTCGAAAACCAAAACCAACGATATACGCAAGTCATAATACAACATATAAAGCTACTCAAGACCTCAAGCCACTGAGCGAAGTGCGAAGGCTCAAAACGACTGATCGAATCGTTACACTAGGACAAGAGGAGACGCGATGAGAGTGGTCGAGAAAATTTGCGATTATAGAAGTTACTAGTGTTGGCTTGCCTAGAAAGCGGTGTTAGGCGCCATCACGACCCCTTGGTTGGGAGTTTGGTTCGTGACAACTTCTTACTCCCAAACTCATTGATTTAGTAACTTACTAAACTTTTAATTCAAAAAGTAGCTCTCACTTTCAACAACCAGTAGTCCATCGATTTTAAGCACCTCATCACTTCATTGAATGAAGAATTTTCAACATTAATCTCTGCTATGGGACTACCCCTCTCACCAACAAAAGAATTCTGAAAATTAACATATCTACACTAGCATGACTTTTCCCATGAACAGTTCACACATAATAATATTTCATAAACCCTTTCTTATATAGATGATCTTTAACAATATCTGGTCCCAATAACTTAATACACTTGCATTTCACACAAGGGCACTTATTCATCCCTTCAATAAGAAAATCTTCAAGTTTCTTTGCTAGTAAATTCATCAACCCTTTCTATAAATTCATCTATCAACTCTGCATGATTCAGATGATTTCTATGATACATCCATCTATGATGTCCAAATTCCATCTACATAAAAAGGTTAATATTAATTCATTTAACGTTCCTATTTTAAAAGTTTACATATCAATAAGCCAAACACTTTAATAAATAAGTTAATAAATTTTTAAATGAAACCAATTTCAAAGGTTCAAATTTTGAAACGCTTTAATTAATAAGTTATATTTTTTCAATGGTTTATACTTTTGAAATTTTACTAAGCATTAGGGAATATTTTAATTAATAGTTATATTCTTTCAAAGTTCACAATTTACAAACATATACTTCCAAAAGAGGTATTACATTAAAATTCTTCAAACAATGCAATTACTCATAATTAACTACAATGAATTAACTCTTTCAACATATACAAAATTAAGGAATAGATAGCATAACATTTTTATGTAACAAGATTTTTTTAGATATTTGGGAACTTGTCACGACCCAAAATCCACCTAGACATGATGGCACCTGACCCAACCCGCTAGGTAAGACAAACAATAATCAACACAACTCTAAGGAAATAATAAGAAATCAATAAATGAAATAACTGAAATTTTTATACAATAACCCAAGAATTGGTAGTACAAGTCACGAGCCACTAATACTTAGATTTACAAAGCTGGTATAAATATAAATACAACATCTATTTGGAATATATATATAAATAGATTACAAATGTAAAATTACCCAAGACAAGTGGTAGCTATATTCGGAAAGCGGGTACATCTTTAATGCCAGCTCCCGTTGTCCATAACAGCATCAACTCCAAAATCTGTATACATGATAGAAGTATGGTATGAGCACAACCGACCCCATGTACTCAGAAAGTATCATAACTAACCTCAGCGAGGTAATAGTGGCAAGAGTTATAAATGATACTCGCTAATCACATGTACAGTTCATAACTTCAACAAGTACATAATAATAATATGATCAAGTCACGAATCACAACTAAAACCACCTCGGTACACATAATAACTTAACATACTCTGCTCAGCCAACAATCCATCATATAGAGAAGATATGCAAATAAATCAGGTAGATAACCAAAGAAATTGCAAGTAAAGATGATATGTGATAACCAAATATCAATTCCTTGCGACGTACAACCCTATCCAAATAGGAATCACGATACGAATCTAAGGCCCACATCGGAATTTCAATCACCAAACCAAATCAAACCACTGATTAGCTTTTCCAAAGTACACATCAACCAGAAACCCATTGGTTTCTCATAATCTGTGTGTACACTATTAAGAAGGAACATGACAGGGTGACCCTAGGGAGATGGATCCATATCCACACGCTGCACAGACAACTCACGTGCTTCACGGAAAATTCACGTACTAATAATATCAATCGCACGGACAACTCACGCGCTACACAGACAACTCACGTGCTGAACGACCAACTCACATGCCAATAATATCAATATCTCAAATCTTCACGGGCAACTCACGTGCTGCACGGCCATATCATATGCTGCACAGACGAATCACGTATTGCACGAATAACTCACGTGCTAATAATATAAACCGGATGGACAACTCACGTGCTGCACGGACCTGCACGGACAACTCACGTGCCAATAGTATCAATCTGCCCGACATGGTCACAAACTCAATATCACAATTCGCCCACGTGGTCATATGATTAATATCACAATTCGTCTAGCGTGGTCACAGGATATAGTCCAATCCATACCACACAAACAATAGATATACAAAAATCCATGTACATGATCAATGAACATCAAATTTCATACTCCTGTACTAGTATACGTGGCATTCTAAGGTATATGCATGTGCAAAGTGTGCTATCACAACTCAAGCAGGAAATATATCACGAAAGTAGCAATTATCAAGTTCAATCAGAAGATTAACCCCTATGTAATCTCAAACATGACTCAAATAGCTCACAACATGGGTACAAATATAAGAAACATCACAAAATTAATCTTAGCAACTAATTCAAGGCATATCATAGCCTAAGCACTATCCCGGACATGAATAATGCCCGGTGCACGCACATGGGATCAACCCCACACATATGCACCGCCCATAGCACGTAACGATAACAAATAACTCAGGCAACTAGTTCTTCAACCAAGTTTAGGTAAGATACTTATCTCAAGCAAACCAAATCGATATTCTAGAAGCGCCATCCTGCACGAATCGACCTCAAATGACTCAAGACTAGCCAAAAGCAACTCAAAAACATCAAATAATGCCATAGGAATCAAATCCAAATGATAAAGGTCAAATCTTTAATGAAATACTCAAAGTCAACCAAAAATTCAATCAGGGCACACACCTCGAAACTTGACAAAACTAACAATTTCTAATAATCCACTTGAATACAAGTCCAACCATACTAGTTTCATTAAAATCCGACTCCGAATTGATGTTCAAATTCCAATTATTCACTCTAGAAAAGTTTTGACAAAAATCCCTAATTTCTCTTTTAGATTCATTAATCAAATGCCAAAATCAACGATGGAATCATGTAAAATAATCAAATCCTAGTAAAAAATACTTACCCCAATCCATGTGGAGAAAATCACCTAAAAAATCGCCCAAAGTCGAACTCCCAATCTCAAAATGTGATAAAGATAATTCAACCCTAAAATATATGAGATCTGCCCAGGCTTCTCCGCATCTGCAGGCAAAACAGCCACATCTACGGCATCATATCTATGACAAATAGCTCACATCTGAGAGTTCCACTCACCCCAATCCATATAATCCTTACAACACAACTTAACTAAAGATCCTTACTTCAACCTTTGTCCATAAACCTTAGAAACTAATTTCCAACATCCGGAACTCATTATAAGGCTCGATTCTTGCATCTATACATTGTATATGTCTAAACAAGTTGGATCAAGCCATAGCCATATTCTAAGATATTTCCACATGATATACCACATAACTCAGATACTCATGACAATACTCATCCCAGGTTCAATAACCTCATCTCATCCAGTACAAGTTGCTCGACCAACATGCTATACCAGCACCGACTCGAGCCACATATCATACAATCCGTGCACCAAAAAAGCAACAACTCGAATGTACCCAATGATGAAAAAAGAATCAAATGAGAGACCCATCCCATAAGCTCCACAGATACCACCACAAAGCGCAATGCTGTGAACCCATCACACAAAGGAGAACCAAAATACACAAAATAAGCATAAGGATTATATACCGACATAACTTCGCCGCGATGCATGACCCAATCCAAACACCGGTCCACATGGAATACCTTGAGCCACGATGCTCACAATCAACAAACATATGCATATCAACAACAAAGACGTGAAGTTCATGACCATAATCATGGAGAAACAAATAGCACAATGTACCACAAACAGGAAGACCATCACCAAATCGCCCATCCATCATTCAACACCCCAAGAACCATCTCGCTCAAATTTTGCCACAAGGCGCAAACAAAGCCACATTATGTGTGTAAATAGCCAACAGTCTCACAACCCCATCATAGCATAAAAGAGTAACACATGGAACATATCAGACATGAATATGATCAACTCTAATCGAATGACACACTCCTTAAAAATAGCCGTGTTGAGTAAACAAATCCGACTCGACGTAGAATACACATCCTCATTATGCCCACTAGTGGCGTCAAAATCAATTATGATCCCTCCGAAATAGGTAGATAACCTTCGAAAAGTCCACAATAACCTATCCATAACACATGCACTTAGCTGTCAACCTCTTTACATACCTTCACTGTTCGCAACCAAGGAACAATATGCCTTTGAGAACCCTCATAGGCTACAAACCCCTAGAATACAAGAATCTCCATGTCCGATCCCAACTCTACCACTCAAATGACTTAGATATCCCTCATAAACAATCATCTCATGAGAAATACATTCATAATTATTCCGTGCCATATGAAAAATCTGAACATTAGTAGTTGGTGAACTAGGCGACTACCGTAATTCTAGTCAAGCATCCACAAGCCAAATACAATGCGCCTTTTGAAATGTGCACCCTTCTTAGGTGATACCAAACAACGCCAACATTCTCCTAAACATCTGAAACCGTCCATACAGTCTAGAACTCAAAACCTTCCCATCTGAATTGAAGCACAAACTTGTACATGCAGACCTCAATCCCACACGTCTCACCGCATCTATCATGACAACATACAAAAATAGGAGAACCCCATTATTAACTCTGAATCACAAGCTGGATAGTCACCCCATCATCCAGAAAATATCTTCTTGACCCCATCCAGGAGAAAAATTCACAACACGCAGCATACTACTCATGCCTGTCGAAAACATCTGTCCCAAGCCGTGGTCGAAACCATCGAGAACTCTTCGAAACCCATTTACATATAACCAAGACATCAGAAGTGAATCCATCCAACTCAACCAAGTTACGCACGCCAAACCCAAGAGTATCATTACAAAACACCTGTAGAGTCTTACCACACCAAAGGAACCGACCACTTCTATTACTATATTGATCCAACCCACTACCAAACTGTCCTATTTCTTCGAGTTCCTCCCGACTTTCCTTCAAGTTAATGCTTCTCCTTGCCAGTATGCTACGATCATTAACCAAAGATCACCACGAGAGATCCTAGCATGAAACCACGTCATCCTAAATCCTATAAGCCATTGTATTCCATCTTAAACACCTAGTAATATCGCAACCAAGATTCTCACTCGGAAGAGACCTTCAGTGAATCTAAAGTAGTTCCCTTAACCCCTATGATACTGAAATGTAGGATCACCAGTGACACAGAGGGAAATCCTCAAATACAACATATAAATCCTTGTCGCGCCCCAAACCTGAAGAGGCGTGGCCGGCACCCGGTGCCATACTCGGGCTAAGCATACTACTCTGTAACTGTGAACTCTGGAGGGGTAACCCTCAACTTAGTCCGATGAGGCCATATTCTAAATCATCTGAAAATAACGTTCTCTCATCTGAGGGGTAAACATATCCAAAAGCCGATATATATAATTGTGCAGGACGATGAAGCCGCCATGAACATCTACTGCTATACAAAATATACAGGACTCATCTACAAGCCTCTAGAGATAACTGAACTGTACCATGGTCGGGACAAGGCCTCGACCTACCCATCACGCTTGTATATATAAAATGGACTCCAAGGTCTAGACCTGGTAACTCCGAGGAAGTGGAGCTTACCAACCAAGCTGATGTTTGACTCTGTTGTTGGGAGGGTCTGTCAAACTGTCAATGAGGACTTGCAGACATAAAATGCAGCATCCCCGACGTCAGTACGAAATAATGTACCGAGTATGTAAGGCAACATAATAACTGAAAGCTGAATTGATAATATAATAACTTAAAGTAACTGGGTGTGAAAGATAATCTGAGGATATGCTTACTTACTAATACTGACTCAACTCTCTCAATATAGTAAGTAAAATAGCTGTCCGGCCTTATAAGGCTTAGTATGTGTAACTGTTCTGCCGTAGTAGGATCACTCATAGGTGCTCGGCCATACTAGGCTCTATATATCTGCCGTTCTGGGCTCACTCATAGGCGTTCGGCCATAGTAGGCTCGGTATATAACTCACCATCTGATCAGAGGTTGCCCAATTGGGGCCTGCCCATCGATTATAGCTCGATGGTGGTGAAAATACTATAACACTGTATATATATAGACTCTCTGATCTCTTGGTTGAAAGAAGACAAAACTAAACTGAATATGAAGTCCCGATAAGGGAGAATGCTGTAACATATGAGACTAGGAAAACATACATAAATTCAGGAATATGAACTTCTCTTTATGTCTCTTTATCAAACACATGTAGTACTGGATCATACCAAAATGAAGGAAAGGTTTAGCCTTAACATACCCTAACTCTGTTAAGTCCTTAATACCCTCCAAGCAATTCTTCAAACAACTCAACTCAATCTACCACAATAAGGAGATTCAAAATCAGTGCTGAGTAAAGGCTAAGTTCGCAACTTAAACTAGTGGCTTGTTTAAGTAAATTTGGGCTGCATCTCCCCTGTAACAAGGCCCTCCTCCAATACCATATACCAACAACACCAATAAAAAAACAAATACAACATGTATGCATCATTTTCCAACCTTATCTCCTTCAAAATATATCACAAAACATCCCACACACCCTAATCACTTCATACATAAAACGACAACAAAAGTAGTGTCAAACAACCTAAAATGTAATGATGAATGAACAGCCCACTATTGCGTCAGTATGTGGTGTTTCTCGAAACCTTTTATCCTCCAAAACTCCATAAAACTTCAGCAAAATAGTCAGCCTAAAAGCAACACAAAATAGCTCACAAAATAGTCCACTACAAGTCGAATAACTCGAACTCACGACTTTCGATCACCGTCCCGTGAGTTCTAACTATTTGGAAATGAATTTATCAACCTTCCTTGATATTTAAAGCTTAAATACAGAAATTCAAAATTTTCATAACTATGAAGTACCTTCCAAAAGTCAAACTACAAAGAAAAAGAGAGGCGATATAACGATACTTACATTGTAGGGATCGTTCTAGTGTAATCGCTTCTTGATTTCGTACCCGGGATGTTAATATTCTTGGAAACCCTTGTGGAGAGCTTGAGGATAAGTTTAGAGGTCTTATTTTGGTTGTGGTATGTGTAAAAGAGAAGAAAGAGACGACATAAGACCTCTCTCTCTCTCTCTCTCTCTATATATATATATATATATATATATATATATATATATATATGTATGTATGTATATATGTATATATATATATATATATATATATCCATTTTTGAAAAGTCAAAGAGGTAGCTTGGCACCCTATTATTGGCTCTTCTTCAGACGCTTATATCTTTTTATCAGGATGTCATATGAACGAACGATTACGAGCATTAGAATCTAAATTGTAAAAACTTCAATTTGGTATATAATATTTCCAAAAAAATCTTATATAACACCACGAAATGTATTGCTCAAAAAGCTTTAGTGACACACCTACTTGTCACCTTTGCAGTCTGCGCAGTCTCGCGAAACTGCAAATATCTTTCTACTCCTATTTCGTATCGATGAACGGTTTAATGCGTTAGAAAATAGACTTGTAGATTTTCAATTTGGTAGGTATTTCATCCCCTAATTCAAAGTATATTAGGAGAAAAGTTTAGCTACATTTGACCTGAATTTCAGCATATTTATGAATGTAACTTGTGATGATCTTTGCCAACTTTTGTTCCACAACTCAATTGAGTTCAAAAGATAATACACGACTATCATAAGACAAAAATAACTCATAACATAACCTTATTATCATTTTGAGAACCCTAGTCTCCCTCAAAAGTACATGTTATAACATTCCCAACTTGTCGACTTTTGATGAAACTTATTCTCTTCATTTGTTTTAGTTTCTAAGCTTTCCAACCCTCTTGGTACTAGTTATTCATGATCTTAAATATTGGTAACCTCCAAGGTAACATGATTAACTACTTTATATGCTTCCAAATATAATCTTATTTCTGAGCTCACATCAATTGACTTACGACGTACTTTCACGTAAAAAAAAACATGGGGTGTAACAATCTTGAACTCATTAGAACTTTCTCGAGAATCATTCACTCTGCTCTATCCAGTGCACCGCCAAAATGAGCCAAGCGACTTATGCTCCATTAGTACACAATAACCTAAATACGTAACCCCCACCTATCATCAACTGAGTGAATCCATTCTCCTCGCACACTAAAATCCACGATGAATAATGAACTCGAATCATTCCAAGACGTCCATATGACCATAAAGTATAATACATCATGCATCTGACAATTTCCTTCCCCTCACCTTCCCCGAAGTCAACCTTCTCCAAGTCATAACCGATCCTCAAGTATGCCTCAGTCCAAAACTAATATAACACATGACCATGCAATCTGATAGCCGATAACGGACTCCCACACTTGACCCGAAGCCATAGAACGTAACAGCCGATAACATAAGATACCCTTACTCCATAATTGCCATGATCCCGCACTGTAATTCAACTAAATCCTTCATATGCTCATGTAGCACCAGCCATATAATGGCTTAAATCTTCTGCTAAGCGCTTATACATCCTCGTGACAATCGTGCAATTTTTTTATTGGTTAAACAAACATTTCTATTAATCAAAAACCGTCATGAAAAAATCAGGTAGATACAGACCATCACCTCCAAAATGAAAGAACTAGAATAAAACCTATGCTAATTACATTCACTGTCAAACATAAACATTTTCCTAGCCTATGGATAATGATTCAGAAAGTGTAATGTTGACTTCCATTTGACTGTTGATCTCCCTTGTATGTGCATGTCTAGTGCCACTTCTCTGCATATCTTCTCTGCATCATAGGACCCCTTGCTGAATCTGATTGAGTTCTTTTCACGCCAAAATGTAGTATATAACCATAGTAAAGACTGAAGTAGTGATGGATGCAATGCTAGTTTTCCTTTTGGCCAGTGAGTTTATCCATTGCACTTCATTCTGCCAGCTTCCAATACTTCTATGATGTCCTAGCCATTTGAGCATTCTTTCCTAGTGTGTACTGGTCAAGAGCATTCAAAAAATAGATGACTGAAAGTTTCAATGTGCATTGTACAGAAGACACAGTTCATAGGCACTTGAATTCCAAATTTTTGCAGCCTATCCACAGTGGACAACCTCTGATGAACAGCCAGTCACGGGTGGAACTTGAATCTAGGGTGAATCTGGGGATGCATATGAATACTCTTCCAGGCAGCTTTAGGGAATTGAGAGAGAAATCGGATAAACGCTTTCTTTATCTGAAATCTGCCCTCAGTTTCTAGTAGTGATAGAAACTCAAATTGCATCACATACACACCCCACTAGTAGAAAGGAAACTCTTCACAGAAACATAATAAGGATTACCCATCCGTCAACTACCCCGCATGAGATAAACCACTTGTTTAGCCTTAAACTGGCATCTCTCTATGATCTCATCATGGTCACCACCACTATGCCATCACTTAATATCCCCCAAGGCTAAACTCGTCAATAAGATATAAGAATATACTTCGTCCTACAAATGTGCAAATGAAAGATTCCTAACACATTCATAACTCAAGATTGTACAACATATCAAGACAAAAATCAAGCATCCATAGTCCTTTCACATACAGAGCAAAATTCTTCTCGTCACATCCAACCATCCAAGCATATTTCGCATTCACATAATACTCATCGTATAGCTATCCAATAACTCACCGAGACACCAGTCCCACTCCTAGGGACACTATCAGACATATAAGTCCAAAAGCACATACTTACACAACCGAAACCAGTGAGCCCAAGCTGCAGTCAGAAATTGACCTCAAGTCTTCCAAATAGCCTATCTCCACAACACCGAGAACACGTCTCACACTTTATTTATTATTTCACAAGCCATCGGTGCACAACTGATACCGGGTGCTCAACATTATGTACGAGTGGATGGAAAGGGTTTAAAGAGATACGCTTCAAGCATAATCAATATCGCACGATAAGAAAAGAATGATGGGAAATTTTCATACATGCCCTGTAGCCTCTCGAAGATAAGTATGGACGTCATCATACCGATCCGCGAGACTCTACTAGACACTTGCTCATGACTCATAGAACCTATGAACCTAGAGCTCTGATACCAACTTGTCACGATACAAAATTCACCAAGTCTTGATGGCACATAACCCAACTCTCTAGGTAAGCCAAACAATAATCAATACAACTCTAAGAAAATAATAAGAAATCAAAAAATGAAATAACTAAAATTTTTGATACAATAACCTAAGGATTGGTAGTATAAGTCACGAGCCACTAAGACTTAGATTTACAAAGACGGTATGAAAATAAGTACAACATATATTTGGAATACACATAAACAAATCACAAATCTGGAACTACCTAAGACAAGTGATAGCTATATCCGAAAAGCATGTACATCTTCAATGCCAGCTCCTGTCGTCCAAAGCAGCATCAACTCTAAGATTTGCACGCAAGGTGCAGAAGTTTAGTATGAGTACAACCGACCTTTTGTACTCAGCAAGTATCATAACTAACCTCCGCGAGGTAATAATGGCAAGAATTATAAATGATACTCGCTAATCACCTATACAGTTCATAACTTCAACAAGTACATAACAATAATATGATCAAGTCACGAATCATAGATATAACCACCTTGGTTCACACAATAACTTAACATATTCTACTAGTCAACAATCTATCATATAGAGAAGTTATGCACAGTCAGGTAGACGACCAAAAAAATTGCTCGTAAAGATGAAATGCAATAACCAAATATCAATCTGTTGCGGTGTGCAACCCGATCCGAATAGGAAACACGATATGGCTCTAAGGCCCACATCAGAATTTCAATAACCGAATCTAACCACTGATGAGATTTTCCAAAGTCCACATCAACCAAAAATCCATTGGTTTTTCACAATCCGCGTGTACTCAATCAAGAAGGAACATGAGAGGGTGAACCTAGGGGATGGATCCATCCACACACTGCACGGACAACTCACGTGCTACACGAACAACTCACGTGCTGTGAGGACAACTCACGTGCCAATGCTATAAATATCTCAAATCTGCACGGACAACTCACGTGCTGCACAGACAACACACGTGCTAATAATATCAAACCGTATGGACAACTCACGTGCTGCACGGTCAAATCATATGCCAATAATATCAATCCTCTTGGCGTGGTCATAGGCTCAATATCGCAATCTGCCCGGCGTGGTCACACGCTCAATATCACAATCCACCCGGCGTGATACAAGCTCAATATAACAATTCATCCGACGTGGTCACATGCTACCAGTCCAATCCATATCAGACAGAAAGTAGACATACAAAAATACATGTCCATGATCAATAAACATAAAATTGCATACTCTTGGACTGATATAAGTGATATGCTAAGGTGTATGCATGTGCAAAGTTGCTATCACAATTCAATTAGGCAAATACATCACGAAAGTGGCAATTATCAAGTTCAATCAGGAGATTACCCCTATGTAACCTCAAACATGGCTCAAATAGCTCATAACAGGGGTATAAATATAAGAAATATCGCCACATTAAGCTTAGCAACCAATTCAAGGCATATCATAGTCTAAGCACTACCAAGAGTATGAATAATACCCCGGTGCACGCACATGGGCTCAACCACACACATGTGCGCCATCCATAGCACGTAGATGTCACAAATAACTCAGACAACTAGTAAATCAACTAAGTTTAGGTAAGATACTTACCTCAAGCAAGCCAATTGATACTCCAGAAGCGCCATCCCGCACGAATCGACCGCCAAACAGCTCGAAACTAGCCAAAAGCAACTCAAAAATATCAAATAATGGCATAGGAATCAAACCCAAATGATAAAGGTTGAAATCTTTAATCAAATACTCAAAGTAAAGCAAAAAATCAACCTGGTCTCATACCTCGAAACCTGACAAAACTCACAAATTCTGATAACCCATTGGAATACAAGTTGAACATACTAGTTTCATCTAACACCGACTCCGAATCAATGTTCAAATCCCAATTATTCACTTTAGAAAAGTTTTAAAAAAATCCGCAATTTCTCTTTTAGATTCATTAATCAAATACCAAAATCGATGATCAAATCATGTGAAATAATCAAATCCAAGTAAAAAATACTTATCCCAATACACGTGGAGGAAATCCCCAAAAACGAGCTCCCAACATCAAAATGTGATAAAAATAACTCAACTCTTGAATATATGAGGTCTTCCCAGGCTTCTCCGCATTTGCGGGTAAACGAGCCGCATGTGCGGCATTGTATACACGATAAATAGCTCGCATCTGCGATTTCCACTCATTGCCCGACCAGCCGCTCCTGTGAAGCCGCATCTACGGAAAGTACATTGCAGTTGCGCAACACCCAGCTGCCAGCCAGCTCGCTTCTGCGCCCTCTCGTCCGCACCTGCGGACACCGCACTTGCGCCCAAAGCTCCGCAGATGCTACCATACCGGACCCTTGCTAACTACCAATAACCAACATGACCCAAAATAGTCCGAAACCGGTTGAAACTCACTCGATCCCCTCGGGACCCCGTCCAATCATGCCAAATGGTCTCAAAACATAACACGGACCTCAAATCCCAAAAAATAACATCAAAACCATGAATCACACCTCTATTCGAGCTTAATGAACTATTTTAAATTTCCAAATTCTAAACTTACGCCGAACACGTCTAAACAACTCGGAATCTCCTCAAATTTTGCACACAAGTTACAATTGACATAACAAACGTATTCCAACTCCTGGAAAAACAATCAAAACTCGCTAACATCAAAGTCAACTCCTGGTCAAACCTATGAACATCCCAAACCTTCAAAATGCCAACTTTTGCCACTTAGGGCCAAAACCTTCTAGAGACATCTAATTGCAAATTGTCCAAAATAACTATCCGAACGTAATTGAACTATCAAAACTCTGATCCGAGGTTAAATACACAAAAGTTAAACTTGGTCAACTCTTCCAAACTATACATGTATGTCATAATACACCACTGAAACGACCAAACTGAATGCAAATACTCAAAACGACCAGTCGGGTCGTTACGGATCTACAAAAACAAAATTTATGAATTAATTTACAAGAACAAATTAAATATTGACAATCTAATATACAAAAAAATAACTAATTTTTTTCTATCAACCAAATCATACAAAATTTTATACAAAGAAAAAAACTAAACTAACCTTGCTATGTGAAATCCGCTGCAATAGAGAGGAAGAGAGATCCTAAGCTCTGTCGCTACAACCACTAGATCAACCGCCCCTGCACACAATAAAAACGTTGGTTAGGTTTTACTGGTGGACATCACTACTACTAAGAGTAGAAGAGGAGAGGATGGAAGAGAGAAATACCACGGAGAGGAGGTGGTGGGAGTGTTGCCGGAGGAGGCGTCGGTGATCAGTCCATCGTGGAGATGGGAAGGAGGTCGGAGGTGGGAAAAAAGATACATATAGGAAGAGAAGAAAAGAGGAGGTCGGGGTTCTAAAAAGGAATTCTAACCAATTCGGTCGTATGGCCTGACAATAAAGTTTAAAAAGGATTTTGACCGATTCGATCAAAAAAATAAAAATAAATAATTTTTAAAAAAAATTACGACCATATTGGTCGCAAAAGATAAAGCTAGTCAACCATATATTTTTACTTTGAATTTCCGACGTAATTGCTCGAAAATTTAATTTTTGGGCTTTTGCGCCAAACTTTGTGATTAATATTGTCGGAAATACGGTAAAAAATATTTAACAAAATTACAATTAATATTTTTTAAAAATTTATCACCAAAACGGTCGGAAATTTCCGACTTCCATTTCCAGTCAGAAATATTTAGTCGGAAATGGAGCATTTTCTAGTAGTGCAATAAACCCTGTAATAAAGAACTCAAGATTTTCACTACGAATAATCTTTCAAAGTTCAAACCGTCGACAATAACAATTGAAAATCTCAGATTTACAATTAAATAGTGGACGATTATGAAAAATAGATCATCACCTTGGATTTTATAGATGAGAAGTTATTTTGAGAAGTTAGCATATTTTTTACCCTTAAAATGGATAACAATTGAATTTATGCGCGGTTTTAAGGATATGCGGATTAATCCAATACAAGTGATTAATAACGTTAGATAAGCAAATTAAAGATAAAATAAACAGCCAAACCAGTTGTAGAATTGAGTCCGGGATCGATTGTGAGCTTTAACAATTAGTCTGCCTTCGATTCAGAGCCAAAATATATATGTAAAGCTATGAATAAGAATAAGAACCTTTGAATAGCTTAGAAACAGAGAAAATAAGTCTATATTGCCTTGATATGCGTGTTACAGTGTGTGTATAACAATAAACTTCCCCTTTATATAGTAGGGAAGTTTCACCCTAAGTACAATTCTAAGAAAGGTAAAAATCTTCTTTTTCGTTAATCACTGATCTGCTGTCAATACAGGCCGAGATCCACGCTGTGATATCCGGTTGGGTGTGGATATCACGGCCCTTTGTTAATCATGTACAAATATTTGGTTATGCCTTCCGAGGTCTTGGAGCCCGAACCAGATTTGGGGGGGGGGGGGAGGGGGGGAGGGCGTTATCTTGATGGTCCCGGTGGTAAGCGCTTCGTTCAGGCCTTAGTACAAGAGGTTCCTAGCTTTGATCTTGATTCCGTGTAGTTATGTTCTTGCTTCGTTTGCCCCACCGGGAAGTCGAGGTGCTCACTAGCCCCGGTTTTACCAGTATACAGATAGTCCTCTCATTTTTCAGAGAGTAGGTTTGCCGAAACGATAGATGAACCCCGGTTCCTTCCTTCATACATCACGACTGAAATGACAAAGAATTAGTAACGTCCCATCAGTCGTGTCGTTATGATTTCGAACACGTGTCAACCATCGGCTGGTTGTCTTCGAATACGAAGCATCACGTACTTCCCCTATAAAAGCTTCTATCCTCTGTTCTTTTTCCACTTTCCGATCAAGCTTCCACCTTCGAATTTTGTAGCTATCACCAACTTCTTTCAAACCTTCATATCTTCATCCTTGATCTTCAAATTCTCATAGTTTTTCTTAGGTTCTTACCTAGATTTTCTTCAAATCTTCATACTCTGCTCTTCAGCCTTCAAACTTGTTCCTTCAAACCTTCGTATTCTTTCTTTAATTTTTCAAACTTTTTCAAATAGCAATGGCTAAAACGTCTAATTCAGTTCCTCAACAGGTAGCCTCTTAATCTTCCCAACCGGCCACAAATGCTGAGGTGGCTGCTTTCGAGGCGGGTGTTCCCGAAGTGGTCGCTCCTAAGGTGGCTACCTCCAGGGTATCTACCCCCGAGCCTCCCATGAAAAGCTTTATACCTGGGGGTTGTTCAATCATGGATGACTTCAAAGCCGAGAAACCCTCATCCAAACAGGACTGGGGTGAAGGAGTATCGAGGTATATATGCTCCATTACCGAAGATGTCCTTCCCCTGGTCCAAGAGGACTGTAAATAGGATGATATTACAACACACATGGAGGGGTATTTAAGTGTTTACACTTACCCCTTCACACTGGGCCCGGTAGACCTAGTTGTTTTGGATTTTTCAAGAGATACGAGGTGTGCCTTGGGAAAATACATTCGTCTCTATGGAGGATCGTGATCCTCCTCTGCTATTTTGTGAATAATATCGAGTCTCGTCAATTCACCATCGACTACCTGCTCCGTCTATACAGTCCCTAAATTTTCTGAGGAGGATTAATCAAGCTCACTCGCCGGGCCAGCATGGCCCCTTTTGATGAGTATTGACGAAGACCGAGACCGAGGCTGGCAGGGGCACTTTATTCGGGTGAAGACTGAAGACTTGATTTCTCCCGAGTTCAAGCCATTTCCTGAGAAGTGGAATGCATCTTGTAAGTGTAACCATTCCTCAAGTGTCAATTTTTCTTCATTTCCCTTCTCATCATTCGTATTTGTGGTTGTGCAGTTGCTTCCCGAGTTCCAAATGCGGTCCCTCGGCACAAGGAGTGGATCGAAGGCATCTGTAAACAGATATCATACTTCGAGCGCTCATGGAACAAGCTTTCGAAGTGCCGATGGGAGGCCCGTTCTCATGGTAAGGTTCTCTTTCGAATGGCTATTACCGTGCTCTTAACTCACATCATACTGACCTTTCTTCTTTCTTTTATAGGTTTTCCTAGACCACCAAACTTAGGACTTTGGAAGGGGATGATGAAGTGTCCTTGTCCATTGATCCCTCTATTACGGGACGGCTCGGGGCTACCGCGGGGGAAAAGAAAAAGATAAAAGAAAATCTTCCGGCTCCCCGGGTCCCGAGGTAAAGCTAAAGAAGAGGGCGGCTCGTAAGCCCAAGAAAAGTACCAATTCCCGGGTGCCAGATTCCGACTCGCTTCTCCGGCTCAGGGATTAGTCGGAAGAAGACGACATTTTTGTTGCCCATGGATTGACCTCTCCCGAGGAGCAGGCGGCAGCCGAGGGGGAGATTCGTGAGGCCGACCTCCCTCAGAATTGAGAGGCCGATATAGAGGCGGGGGTGGGACCCCCCAAGAAGCCGGCTCCGCTCCGAAGGAAGCGACCAGTGTAATAGACATTATGGAGATGCCCTCCTACACCGAGTCCATGCTTGAGAAGGTCCAAGCAGGAAAAGAGGAGTCCAGTGAAGGGGTTCATGGCGCAGATGACCCCTTTCATTCTTTTTTCGATGGTGTGGACTCGACCACTTTGGAAGATTTTTTCGGGATGGGTGACCTGGAACCCGAATAAGGACATATCTTCGGAAGCTGGTGGGCCGAGTTCGAGCCCAAAATTGATTAATCAGTTTATCGCTCTGAGTGTGGACCCTGGTCGCAAGAGAGCGGTTATTCTTACTTTCCCAGAGGATGCCCGGGTTCTATCTGCTCCCATGGGCATAGCCAGCTACCATGTAAGGCATCATTACGTCTTCTTGAATTTTACTTAGGTTTTGACATCTCTCACGACTTTTGTTGTTTTGCATGCCTCACTACTTCACCACGAGATCTTTCTCCGTTATTGTGTCAAGGTCAATCGGCTCGAGCTCGAGCTCAAGGAGCAAGTTCGAAAGAAGGAAATGTACAAGCTTCTCAGCGAGCAACACGACGGGGTCGTCAAGGACTTTCAGGCCAAGCTGGATAGGGCTTAGAAGGAAGCTTCGACCCTGAGGCGGGAACATGCCGACCTGGTCGAAAAGGTAAAGGTCTTTGAGGTTAGAAACAAGGAACTAGTAATAGTGGCTAGCAACAAAACCTCACAGGTCTAATATAAGATCGACCAACTCCGAATCGAGATGAACGAGATCCAATCCATGGACGGGTGGAAAAGAAAAATAGACTTGCCGGCTTTGGAGAAGTAAACCGCCCAAGCAAAGCTAGCATCAGTATACATTCAACTTCGGGTGGTGAAGGTGAAACATGACAAGCGATCCTAGCTAAACTATGATCTCCGAGCACAACTAAGCTCGGCTGTCGCAGAGAGGGATGTCCTCGGTAAAGAGTACGAGGTAATAAAGTCCAAGTTGGAAACAACATCTGCCGATGCCAAGGAGATGGTGGCCTAATACAAGGCTGATGTCGAAGCCGCCGAGGCCCGCCTGAAGACCAATGTTGAATATATGAGGTGGTTGTCTCGATGGGAGACCCTAGAAGACATTCACATCCGAGGCTTTAAATTGTCGGCCGAGATCGAGGAAGCAATAAAGCTTGAGGCCCAGGCAAAGAAACTTTATGATCCTGAAGGTGCCAAATGCCTCGAGAGTTCCGAAGGCTCCGACGGTTTTGGCGACGAGTCGGGCCCCGGTGAAGATCAAGCATGAATGACTTAGAACTTTTTTAGTTTTTATCTTGTGTATGTTTTTGGTTTATTTTGAGGCTATTTTTGTTGGGCCTTTGTAAATACAGTATGGAATATTTTCATAATTTCTATTCTTGCAAATATTTCTAATGCCCTAGCATAGAAACAAATGTAGTAATAAGTCATTCATTTTTCGGAGGTCCGAATAGAGCCTGACTTTGATGCAACTTTATTTGCTCGAGGCATTGAAAACTCGGAGTGACCGGATGTTTTCCCCTAGAAGCTTAAGTGGTTTTAGACGACGCTTTTACCGAGGGTAACCTTTTAGTAGGTTTGGGAATATTATGAAGGCCTTATGTTTTGATTAAGAGCTTCGGACGTCTCCGAGCCATTTTTTAGGGTGGCCGTAGCCTTTTGTGTTTAGGCACTACCTAATAGGTTTTGTGCCTTCAGATTTCGTAGCCCGAGTTGCCCGAACTTTTCTCGAATGACAGTCCCTGAGTAGGGGTAGCCGGTGCGCTCGATAGTACCTGGATAAGGGTAACCCTTGGGCTCGATAGTCCCCGATAGGGGTAGTCCTTGGGCTCGATAGTCCCCGAATAGGTGTAGCCCTTGGGCTCTATAGTCCCCGAATAGGGTTAGGATCTATGTTTTAAGAGACAAAAATGTGTAATAGCAAGGTGGAAACTTTTCTTTTATTTTTGTGTGTAAAGTACATGATCGATAGCGTGTAAAATCTTATATCACATCGAAGGTGGACTATGTGGGCACAATTAACTTGACTGTTTGACCCTTACAATAAATCCTAACCCCGAGCCTAAGTTATTCAAGTACAAAGTTTCATTCTTTCCTTGCTAATTACCTTAACCCGAGGGTGATGGCCCCCAGTATTCGAGGTCGATCTTGAGAGGAATCAGATACTGTTGATATGCCTATTGACTTTGATTTAAGACCGGCCTTTGAATCTAAGTCAACACGATTTACTGTTGCCTCATTAAAAACCTTGACGAAAAACCCATTAGGGTAAAAGAGTGCAACGAATGATTTCAAACCTAATAGTCACATTCTACCTTGGCCGTTGCTTGCAATAGTTAGTCCGATTCATAATAGTATAAAAAAGTAAATGAGATCGTACCTTAGCAGTATACCGTTTTAAGTGTGTCGCATTCTAGTTGTTCGGTAGCTGTGCACCGGTTTCGAGTTTGTACGAGCCTTTGCCAGTAATTCCGACGACTCGATATAGTCCTTCCCAATTCGGCCCCAACTTTCCCTCGTTCGGGTTCCGGATGTGTAGTGTTACTTTCCTTAACACCAAGTCCCCGATCTTGAAGTGTCGGAGGTTGGCTTTTCGGTTGTAATATCTTTCTATCCGCTGTTTCTGGGCAGACAACCAGACTAGGGCGGCCTCACGTCTTTCATCCAATAGTTACAGGCTCGTGCTCATGGCCTCACTGTTCGATTCTTCTGTCGCATATCGGAACCTAAGGCTCGGTTCTCTGAATTTGACTGGTATTAGTGCTTCGGCACCGTAGACCAATGAAAGCAAGGTTGCCCCGGTACTAGATTTCAAAGTTGTACGGTATGCCCAAGAGACTTCGGGCAATATTTCTTTCCATTTCCCTTTGGCATAAGTCAAACTCTTTTTTAGGTTTTGAAGTATGTTCTTATTTGTTGATCCCGATTGTCCATTCTCACTAGGGTGATAGGGTGTCGATAGTATCTTTTTAATCTTATGGTCTTCGAAAAACTTGTTTACCTTGCTGCCGATGAAGTGCTTCCCATTATCACACACGATGTCGGCCGGTATCCCGAACTGATATATTATGTGGTCCCAAATGAAGTCCATGACTTCTTTTTCCCGAACTTTCTCAAACGCCTGAGCTTCGACCCATTTAGAAAAATAATCGGTCTTAAACAGTATGAATTGAGACTTACCAGGTGCCCATGTAGGGGACCGACGAGATCCATTCCCCACTTCATGAACAGCCATGCGGAAAAGACCGAATGTAGTAGCTCTCTGGGTTGATGGATCATTGGTGCGTGTCTCTAACAACCATTGCATCTTCTTACAAAGTCCTTCGCATCTTTATCCATGTCGATCTAGTAATAGCCGGCCCTGATTATCTTCCGAACCAAAGATTTCGCCCCCGAATGGTTTCCTCAAGTGCCTTCCTGAAGTTCTCTCAAGAAATATTCGGTATCTCTCGGCCCCAAGCATATGGCGAGCGGGCCGTCGAATGTTCTTTTGAACAGAGTCCCTTTGGTCAGGCTAAACCTGGCCGCCTTCATACGTAGAGCTCTCAAATCTTTGGGATCCGAGGGCAACTTCCCAGTCTTCAAATAATCTATGTATTTATTACTCCAATCCCAAGTTAAACTTGTTGAGATTATTTCGGCATCTCCTTCTTCTACTACCGATTTTATGAGTTGTACGACTGTCCTGAACTGAATTCATCATCATCAACCGATGACCAAGTTAGCCAGAGCATTAGCCTCACTATTCTGATATCGGGGCACGTGTTTTAGGGTCCATTCCTTGAGTTGATGCAACGTTACCTACAATTTTTGTAAATACGTTTGCATTCGTTCCTCTTTTACTTTGAACGTCCCATTGACTTGATTTACCACAAGGAGGCAATCGCACTTGGATTCGACTACCTCGGCCTTAAGGCTTTTTTCCAATTCGAGACCTACAATCATGGCCCCAAACTCGGCGTCACTGTTAGTCAATTTCACAGTTCTAATGGACTACCTAACTACGTTCCATGTAGGTGGCTTTAACACGATGCCAAGTCTGGACCCTTTTGCGTTTCAAGCACCGTCCGTAAAGAGGGTCCAGATACCCGAGGAAGTCCTCGAGGTTAACAACAATTCCTTTTTCGACTTCGGGTATTAAGGCCAACATAAAGTCAACCACAAAGTCTGCCAAATTTTGGGATTTGATGGTGGTTCGAAGTCGATATCCGATATCGTACCCGCTAATTTCTACGGCCTATTTGGCCTACCAGCCCGAGAGCTCGGGTTTTTGCATAATGTTCCTTAGTGGGTAAGAGGTTACGACACATATGGGGTAGCATCGAAAGTATGGTTTTAACTTTATGGAGGCGCTTAGAAAAGCGAGCACCAATTTTTCCAGGTAAGGATACCTTGTTTCGGCCTCGCCTTGAGTTCTACTAACATAGTAAATACGAAATTGCGTACCTTCCTCTTCCCAGACTAAGACTCCACTTACCGCCACCTCGGATACCGCAAAGTAAAGGTATAACTGCTCATCCGCCTTCGGAGTATGGAGCAGGGGTGGACTCGAAAGGTACCGTTTGAGTTCTTCCAAAGCCAGTTCGCACTCCAGAGTCCAAGAAATGTTATTCTTCTATTCAATAGTGAGAAGAACCGATGGCTTTTGTCTGATGACCTTGATATGAACCGGCACAGGGCGGCGATGCGCCTGGTTAGCCTCTGAACGACCTTCACACTGTCCATCACGGTGATGTATTCCATAGCTTTTATTTTATCGGGATTCATCTCAACTCGATTGGACACCAGTAACCCAAGGATTTTTTCGAATTCGATCCCGAATGCGCATTTTTTCGGGTTCAACTTCGTATTGTGTCTCTTAATATGTCAAAGGTTTCTTGCATATCTTTCAAATGGTCATCTGCTCGCAGGGACTTAACTTACATGTCGTCAATATAAACCTCCATTGATTTTCCTATATGTTCATCGAACATGCGGTTTACTAGGTGATGATAAGTGGCACCTGTGTTCTTTAATCCGAACAACATTACGTTATAACAATAGGTGCTGAATTTCGTGATAAAGGAAGTATTTTCTTGGTAGCCCGGGTCCATCCGGATTTGGTTGTACTTGAAATAGGCATCAATAAAGCTGAGTAACCCGTGCCCGGCCATCACATCGATCATGCGATCGATGTTAGGCTAAGGAAAAGAGTCCTTAGGGCAGGCCTTGTTCAAGTCTTTGTAATTTGCGCACATCTTAATTTATTTCCCTTTTTAGGCACTACCACTATGTTAGCTAACCAGTCCAAGTATTTAGTTTCCCGAATGGAACCTATTTTAAGGAGTTTAGATACCTCATCTTTGATGAATGCATGCATGACTTCAGACTGAGGTCTCCTATTCTTTTGACCGGGTGGAACTTCGAATCCAAATTAAATTTATGAGTGGTTATCTCTGGTGGGATCCATGTCATATCAGGATGGGACCAGGAGAAACAAGTTAGTTTTAAGGAAACTAATGAGTTCTTTCCTGAGCTCAGGGCCCAGATATACCTTTCGATCCGACAAATGTTCGATCAATATAACTTGCTCCAACTCCTCGATCGTCGATTTGGTGGCGTCGGTATCATCAGGAGCTTTAAACGATCTAGGAACTCCATAATCATCTTCCTCATCGACTCCTCATCCCTCCGGTCCGACCAGGACTGGCATTGGTGATTGCTATTTAACTTCGGCCTTTCTGGCCGACTCCGCACTTTTTAATGTCGAAACGACGGACACGAGGAGTACTTCATCGACTGCGAACATCTCCTTTGCGGCCGGCTTCTCTCCATACACTGTCTTGATCCCTCCCGGTGTAGGGAACTTTAATGCCCGGTGTAAGGTCGAAGGTACCGCCCTCATGTTGTGAACCTATGGTTCTCTGAATAGAGCGTTATATCTCATATCCCCTTCGATCACACAGAATTTTATTTCCTAAATGGTCCCGGCAGTGTTCATCGGTAGGGTTATTTCCCCTTTAGTGGTGTCCCATACCATGTTAAATCCATTCAACACCCGGACTGCTGGCACTATTTGGTCTTGTAGCCCCAACTGCTCTACGACCCTCGATCTAATGATGTTGGCCGAGCTACCTGGATCAATCAACACATACTTAACTCGAGATTTATTTATAAGTACAGATATACCAATGCATCATTATGCGGTTATACGATGCCTTCGGCATCCTCATCGTTGAATGAAATGGTTCCCTCCGGGATATAATCCCGTGTCCATTTTTCCCTTGTGATGGATACTTTAGTGTGCTTTAGCATTAGTCCCTGGGGGACATCGACCCCTCCAATGATCATGCTGATGATGTGCTGAGGTTCTTCTTGTTCATTCTGTTTGTTGGAGTCCCTATTCCTGAAGTGATTTTTAGCTCGATCACTCAGAAATTTTCGGAGATGCCCGTTATTAAATAACCGGGCCACTTTTTCTCTTAATTGTCGGCAGTGCTCAGTCCTGTGGCCATGAGTGCCATGATACTTACACATCAAGTTAGGGTCACTCTAGGTAGGGTCGGACTGTAATGGTCGAGGCCACTTGGTATCCTTGATGCGCCCGATGGCAGATATGATGCTGGTAGCACCAACATTGAAGTTATATTCCGATAACCTTGGTGCCTCCCTATCCCCGAGTGGCCTATCGAAACCATTTTTTCTCATGAGTCCCTGGCTACTGTGGCCTCGATCGTTCATCCTTTCGTTTCTCGTAGGGTTACACCTAGATCCGTTACCCGTTCGATCTCCGCTATACGATTGATACTAGTCTCTGTTGGGGCTTGGTTCATGATCGACGACTCTCTTAGACCTGTCATTGGTTCTGATGGGATAAACGGACCCGAAGGGGCCCCCGAGCTGGTCGTCCTCGACTCTGATTTTTTACTGGTACCTATTATGGACGTTGACCCAAGTTACCGCCGGGTACTCTGTCAAATTCTTTTATAACTGCTGTGAAGCCAAGGAGCTTCGGGGGTTAAGTCCTTGAGTGAACGCCTGACCAACCCAATCATCCACAACCGGAGGCAAGTCCATCCGTTCCATTTAAAACCTCGATACGAATTCCCTGAGCATTTAGGTTTCTATTTGTTTTACCTTGAAAAGGTCCGATTTTCTGGTTTCGACCTTGATGGCCCCGGTATGCGCTTTCACAAAAGCATCTGCAAGCATATCAAACGAATCAATAGAATTTGGGGGTAAGTTGTGATGCCATATCATTGCTCCTTTTGACAGGGTTTCTCTGAACTCTTTTAACAAAACCGACTCGATTTCTTCATCTTCTACGTCGTTTCCCTTGATGGCACACGTGTAGGAGGTCACGTGCTTATTTGGATCCGTGGTTTTGTTATACTTCAGAATATTGGGCGTACGAAACTTCTTTGGGATTGGCTTCAGTGCCGTGCTCTGAGGAAAAGGCTTTTGGACAAATTTCTTAGATTCCAAGCCTTTCCATATCGGGGGCGCTCCTGGGATTTGATCGACTTTGGAGTTATAGGTTTTCACTTTTTTGTCGTTGCCTCAATTTTCGTATCCCCCGATTACATCCACTTTGTTAGTTACTCAATTTTTTTTATTATTTCGGAGTTGGTCCCGGGCTCAGCTTTACTTGGCCTTTCTATGACTTGCTCATTTCTTCGGGTGTTTTCCTGGTATGGTTTGGGCTTAACTATGCTGGGGGCGCAGTTTTGATTCTGCAGCTATGCTATCACTGCTTGTTGGGCTTGCAACATTTCGAAGATCACCCGTAGATTGATCTCATAACCTTCACCTTTAGGCGTACCTCGAGTCATTGGTCGGTCTCCTCCATGAACGCTGTTCTCAGGGTCGGTCGGTAGGTTGGCATCGTTGCCACATGTGAGTTGGCATCGACTGGGTCTGCAACTGGGACTCCATTTGGATCAGTAGGGGGCACCTCGTTGCTACGTACTATATTGTTATTTTCACCATGATAGCAAGACTCAGAATCAACGTTCAAGTGAGCAGACTGAGAGTTTCACATTTTTAGGTAGACCTGAAATTAAAATTTCAAAGAACAAGTGTAAAATAGAGTGTGTTATGGAAATCTGTATCAAACTACCACTATTATCCTTAGCCCCGGGTGGGGGCGAATGTTTACCTTAAAAATAGATAACAATTAAATTTATACGCGATTTTAAGGATATGTGGATTAATCCAATACAAGTGATCAACAACATTAGATAAGCAAATTAAAGATAAAATAAATATCCTAACCAGTTGTAATATTCAGTCTGCTCTGCCTTTGATTCAGATGCAAAATATATATGTAAAGCTATGAACAAGAATAAGAACCTTCGAATACCTTAGAAACACAGAAAATAAGTATATATTGCCTTAATATGCGTGTGTATAACAATAAACTTCCCGTTTATATAGTAGGGGCCTTTTACCCTAAGTACAATTCTATGAAAGGTAAAAATCTTCTTTTTCGTTAATCACTGATGCGCCGTCGATACGGGCCGAGATCCACGCCGTGATATCCGGTTGGACGCGGATATCACTGCCCTTCGTTAATTATGCACAACCTTTTGGTTTTGCCTTCCAAGGTCTTGGAACCCGAACCGGATTCAGGGGGCATTATCTCGATGTCCCTGGTGGTAAGCGCTTTGTTAAGACCTTAGTACAATATCAGGTTCCTGACTTCGATCCCGATTTCATGTAGTTATGTCCTTTCTTCGTTTGTCCCACCGGGAAATCGGGGTGTTCACTAGCCCCGATTTTACCCTTATACGCAAATAATTAATTTTTATTTAGTTTCCGAGTTTTAAGTTTACCCGAGAAGTTTGTAAATACACAAAGGCCCCCGATCACACTTAAATTTAGTTTTAGCATTTTTATTGGGAAAAAAGGGGGTCCAATAAATAAAAAAAGACTTGTAGGGGTTGAACCAACTAATTCTTCCAAAAATGAAAAGCAAAGAATCATGCTTTGATAACAATAAAAAACTCAATATAATTTTATAAGTGGGGTCTAGGGAGGATAGTGTGTACGCAGACCTTACCCCTGCCTTGAAGGTGGAGAGGTTGTTTCTGATAGACCTTCGGCTCAAGGAAAGATGAAGAGAAAGTAGCAGTAACAAGTAGTAACAACAACAAGATAATAAGAAAATAAAGTGGGAGGAACAACATGTAGTAATAGAAATCTAACAATAATAGAATACAAGACTAACAATACTACTACTAGTATTGGAAAGAAATAATCTTGTTTACCTAGAACATGGTGATAACAATTAGATTTGATTTTGTGGTTCTAAAAATATGTGATCTATTTTTATGCTAGTTGTTAGGCAATGGATGCTAAGTGAGAGATTAGAAAAAGAAATAAGAGCTTGTAGATAGCTTAATAACCAAACCGAATAGTTGGAAATCGGGGCCTCGAGCTGGCATGCGCGGGCCTCGAGGTCGAGTCGGATGCCCGGCTAAGGGCAGTTGATGAAGTGTTAATAGTTATGATAAATTTGATGGCGGCTCTTTATGACCAATAATGAGCAATAGATGAATAACAATTAATGAAATGTAACAAATATAAGTAGGACAATAAATGTAAGCAATAGAATCAAATAGAGAGTATGTTTGAGCTAGCAGAGAATGTTCTTGTATTGAATAATGTGTGTTGTCTCTCCCTTAGACAATACAAAGGTCCCCTTTATATATGAGAGAAAAATCCCAATATGACATATGTGTAATTATTACATAAAGTAGCCGGTACAACCACTCAATCAGCCTGGTGCAGGCTGTCACTGTTGGTGCAGGCGTTGTCAGAAAAAATACTGCTCCTAGGGAACTCCCCGCTTACTTATGATAACCATCGGTTTGCTCTACCCTGACACCGGGCACGAAGGACCCTCGAAGACTTCGAACCCCGAGCTATTCTCCGGCCCTTCGAGGTGAAATTATGTAATGCCTCGCCGATCGTGAAATTGGTCTTTCCTATTTTAGCCGTATACAAATCTCAACTACCTACTAGCCTTCTACCTTAATTCTCGACCTCCACACCTTCCTGTCAAGGGTCATGTTCTCGGTAAGTTGAAGCAACTTCATGTCCTGTCTAATCACCTCTCCCCAATACTTCTTTGGCATATCTCTACCTCTTCTCAGACCCACCAAGGTCGACCTCTCACACCTCCTTACTAGGGCATTTGTGCTCCTCATCTTCACATCTCCAAACCATCTAAGTCTCGTTTCCCGCATCTTGTCCTCCACCAGGATCAATCCCATCATAACACGAATGTCTTCATTCCTAACCTTATTAATCATGATATGCCTGCATATCCATCTTAATATCCTCATCATGCTTTGAAAAATAAAAAAAATAAATTATATGAAAAATAGTTGACACGTGCATGCATTACACTGCCAGCTTATATATGATTTTGGTCTATCAAGTTCGTAAAAATTCCACTTCTGTTATAAATAGAATTGTATTTATGGTGAATGTCTATATTTAGAGAGATTCTAGGGTTCATTTCTTGGTGGCTAAGCCACCCTCTCCCTATAAATAGAGGGTTCTATTCTATTGTAATTCATCCTAAATATTAATAAGAATTCTCTCTCCCCACTTTTCCCTGCAATACTTTTCTTCTTCTTTTATTGTTTCATAACACGTTATCAGCACGAGACTCTAACCAATTGAGTAGAAGCTTTGGGATTGAGCATAATGATTGTTAATTATTCCATGAACTCCCTTCATGATTAAATTCTGGATTTAAGGTAAGTATTTTACTTTATTTTTCTCTTTTAAATTCTTGAAATTCTATAATTTGATTTTATATACAAGCAAAGACAACAAAGTTTGATTATAACTCTAATGGAGTTCGTAAAAAATTATAACCACCTGAAGTGGTAAAATTTCTATGTCTTGCCATGATCAAATTCATGTATGATTATGGGCACAAAAAGTGGAAACCCGTCCCATTGAATTTGCTCCATTCTCATTCCCTTAAGAGAATTTGATAGCATTATGTGATAAGTCTGAAAGAAGACAAAATTATTACTGTGAATGTATCAATGGATGTGGACGTGGCAATAGATGAAATTATAATCATCATCATTGTGATAATGAGAATATAAGGATTCTCAAAATAATCCTTCACTATGTGAAAGTAATATTTGTCATCGATTTGACATGAGATTTTATAAAGCACATATAGATGACTATGGTCCATTCATGATGTGAATGTGAAAACATCTAATTTATGAATACATATTCATTCTTGAAAGAATATGAACGTGCTAGTGGTAGTGAATATACCACACTCACCTCTAGAAGGAGGTTTGAGATGATATAAGAAAATAATGTCATTATTATGGCATGAATGGTCATTGGTTACGTACCTATTGCACGCCAAAATATTTTGGTAATGTGATTATTAAAGAATACCATTAATGCAAGAAACATATCATCTTGCATATAATTTTGACCATAACCATAATGGTATAACTTTCTCTTTAAAAGAGATATTCATCATATGGATGTTGATGAATATGTGGTAGTACAAAATTAATTGAGAGCTCTAGAAGAGCCAATTATACTATTTTGGAGAAAATTGATTATCAATAAGACGTTGTGTTGTAGTAAGTCTCAAAGAAACTTATTGAGTTTCTAAAGTGCTCGCGAAAGCGGTTGGTCATACTGAGACTATAAATAAAGGAAAGATTTAATATCTTCTATTACTACAACTTGTAGCGGAGTAATATATATGTGAAAAGCTACCCGCTTTATTCTCCAGTTTGTACTACACAAACAAAAGAATGCCACAATAAAGAGAAGTTTATTGATATAAAAACCCATATCATAATAAACTTGGAGTTTATTGATAATTGCACACGTCATGGTGTAAATCTGAAGTTTATCAATATTGATAATTTATTCAGTTGGCATAATTGGTTTAGCCATATCAATTTAAGTATGATGTGCAAAAATAAAAGAGAATTCACATGGGTAAATATTAAAGAACTAGAAAGTTCTTTACAAATTCTCTTATGTTGTCTGTTCTCATTAATTAATATACCAACTAAAATTGGGATCGAATCCCATAAATTCTAGAAATATCAAAGGTGAATATTGGCCCATTCACCTGCCATGTATACCACATAAGATGCATCTATAAGATGGTTACATGTACGATTATTATTAACCCGCAACATGGTGTTTGCGAGGTAACTTGCTCAATAATTTGATTTAGAGCATAATTTCCAGATTTTTTATTCAAGATAGTTCATCTTGATAAATTGGTTTACATCACAATTGGTTTAGAAAAATGATTTATTGAGTGCCTCCACTTAATAGCTAAACAATTGCTTATGAGAACAACGTTTTGTATATCAATTTGATATACGTTATATACCAAAGTATATTACATTCTCCCCTCACAAGTGGTTCATGGTCAGGAACCAAATAATTTCATCTTATTATTATTGATGTGCGGTGTATATTTTGATTAACACCATAACGCACAAAGATGGGTTCTCAAAGTTGAGGAAATAAGTTAGTTTTTCTAACATGAGGGGAGACATGATAAGCAGTTGAGAAAAAGTTACGTGGAATGAATTATCATTTGTACATCTAGATCCTCGAATAAAATAATATGAACTTGAAGTTCATAAATAAGATAATTCATTTGCAATATATTGCAAAGCATGCCAAACGCATTTGCTGACCCAAAGAAAGTAACTATATTCTCATTGCAAATGCTCCTATTAGAATAAGTCCTAGAAGGACAAAGTCTATAGTACGCTTAAAGCATATAGACAAATCGGTTTCAAATAAACTTCTTGATAAAGAAGATGAGAAAATGATCAAAATAAAGGAGGCAAGTGATCTAGAAGATCACATGACATAACACTTCATAAAATCTCAAGAGAGATTCAGGTACCTGAAAATATGAATGAAGAGATCTCTATGTTATGTCTTTATGAAAAATAAGGAGGTTGGAACCGATATAAAATGTTTGTCGACGACATCGATAATAGCGCTAAATATATATGAGGATCTTAAGTCTGAAGAAACAATTCAAGTAGAATTTGGTTTCATATGAAGACATGTAGTTTTGGACATGTAGTTCAAACACTTGAAAGTATAAAGTCAATGATATGTGCAATCAGTTTTCGGTATCTTATATGTCTAGCATGACATGAAAACTTGATATGCATCTAAAGTCTATTATATTGCTTATATGACTAAACAATCCCTGAAGGATTTAAATTGCTTAAAGCATATAGAATTCATGGTCATGAAGTACTACATCCTCAATGCAATTTGTGCACAAATGTATCTTGCTATAACTATATGCATGATAATATGATAGCAAGAGTTTTCACCTCTATGTGAAGATATTGAACTGACGATTCCAACAAGATCATATGAAGACAATCCATCTCTATCAAGAATGATGATTTCAAGGTGCAATATATTCATTCAAGTTAATATGGCTGATTTGTTTATCAAATATCTACCAAAAATCTTTTGAAGATGGTGCACAAGATTGGAATGCAAATGCTTAAAGATGTGAATTGATGCTCTCATCAGGGGGAGTTAATACGCGTTGTACTCTTTTTCCCTTACAAGGTTTTGTCCCACTGGGTTTTCCTTGCAAGGTTTTTAACGAGGCAACCAAAAGGCGTACTGCTAGATATGTGTACTCTTTTTCCTTCTCTAAAATTTTTTTTCCCACTGGGTTTTATTTTAGTTAAAGTTTTAACGAGGCACATTATCTGTTGAATAGACATTCAAGGGGGAGTGTTACAAATAGAATTGTATTTATGGTGAATGTCTATATTTAGAGAGATTCTAGGGTTCATTGCTTGGTGGCTAAGCCACCCTCTCCCTATAAATAGAGGGTTCTATTCTATTGTAATTCATCCTAAATGTTAATAAGAATTCTCTCTCCCCACTTTTCCCTGTAATACTTTTCTTCTTCTTTTATTGTTTCATAACAACTTCAAAAATGTTCAGGGTTTAATAGGTTCTCCGCCAAATTTGAGTTTGAAACTGAAAATTTAGGTATAGTTCTATAACGCGCCAAATAGTTTGCGCCGTGGTCGGCATCCAGTTTCTACCAACTTACGTCGAGCGAACCATTATGATGTACTACATACCCGACTTGTACCGATGTAACTCATTTCATTTAATTAATTATTTCCATGTGACGGTGTTCAACTATTGAGAGTCAAATAAATTATTTTTTAACTATAATTTTTATATACTTTTCAAATATTTTAAATTATTAAGTATTATGACTTATAATACTATATACGTAGTTTAAAATATGTATATTTTATTTTAAAGAATTTAAAGATTATATGCTCACATACACGGTTAAAACTAAGAAGTTCAAATATCAAAAAATAAAAATTATTACATAAATTGGGACATAAGGAGTCAATATTAAGTGAACACTGCAAGGTATTTATCCTTCCGATTTAACGTGCGAAAAACATAGTTCAAGACATGAAATAAAATAGTCATTTGACTGTCATACGAGTACCAATAACCAAAATAATGTACAAGTTTCATCTACGGAGCCTTTATGACGTTAAGAATAAATAAACAAAATTACGAGGCTAGCCAGCATTATACAAAAGAATATATTGAATAGCGTGATCCCACGAAGTTAAAGGTGGTACGTACCAAATGTATGAAGCTACAAGAATCATAGGCCAGATACTCCCTCCTCCGTTCCAGTTTATGTAAACCTATTTCTTTTTTGGTCCGTTTAAAAAAAAATGACCCTTTTTTAAATTTAGAAACAATTTAGCTTAAACTTCCAATTCTACCTTAATGGACATTTGGACATAAGAGCTGTAAAATTCTAAAAAAAGTGAAAAAAAATTCAAGTGATAATGGTATTTGAAAATTAGAGTTGTGTTTGGACATGTGTATACGGTAAAATCACGTGTCCCCGATTTTGTGGGCTCGAGGGTTCATATCGAGGAACAGAGGGCTCGCATCGAGAATAGACTCAATATGGACCGGATTCGAGTTCGAGGACAGAAAACAAGGCTCGAAGATCGAAGTGCACGATGAGTATCGAAGCCGAGTACGACCAACCACGATGGTGCCATTATGGGTTTGTAACAGAAAGAGCCAGATTCTCTCCACGTCCCCAAGATCATGGCGTAAATTTCGGAATAGATTCGTACGAGTTAGTACAAATCTGTACTAGGCAGTTATACAGCTGTGCCAATAAGATTCTTTACTGTAAATAGAAATGTACCTTATTTAGGGTTCCTCTATTATATAAATGGGACCCCAATCATTTGTAACGATCATCAATCATTGGCAACGAATATACTATCTTACTTTATTGCTCATATTTCATCAGAATTGTCCCTCAACTCCTTTATCTTTATTTTACTGTTCTTGTTGACCAACCTCGAGGCCATCACAGCTCGAGGTCGAGGCTTGCTTAAACAATGGTTTGGTTCAACTTACATTCATCATTTATACTTCAGATTTCTTGGTTATTAATTAGTATTGAATTAAACCGTGTATTTTTAAAACCGTAAACAAGTTTAATTGTTACTCGTATTTTCGAGGTAAACAACATGAATAAAATTTTGGGTTGTTTTTGATGTTTTGTGAGTGATATAAGTGAAAATTTTGAAAAACAGCTTCTTGGAGTTTTTCAAATTTTTAAAAAATTCCAAAATGCGTCTTCAGGTAAAAATTAGAAATTTTATGACCAAACTCTGATTTCGAAAAAAAGTGAAAAAATTCTTATGTCCAAAAAGACTCTTAATGAGAAGTTTTTATAACCACACAAATACTCTGGACTCTTTTTTGACTTGTTTAGGACCACAAATTCCAAAAGTATTCATTTATTTTAAAATTTCATGCTCAATCAAACATGTTCACATAAATTAGAATTAGAACAGAAGAAGTAATAAACATTAACATTTCTGATAATTTTCGTAACATCGCGATCATTGTTAGACAAAATAATACTTTCTATATTCGTTAGCTTCTGAAGCCCAATTTTATGTCTTATCCCTAGAATAAAGAACATTTTGAGAACGTACACTGAAAATATTTAGTGACTGGAGAGTTACCACCAAAGAAACTTCCACGAAATTGCCGTTCAATATCGTTAATTATGCTTGCTTTTTGACTCTGTTGACTAGCAATAGTTCCTGAAAATAACTTTCCCCTTCGAGCCAATTCGAATTATTGGGTCAGTAAAGTACTAGTTTCTTTTCCGGCAGGTTGAATTGAACACCCTCGGATCTAAGTTTTTCCGGCAATTACATACATCAACATGGTAGCTGGAGCAAAGCCTAAATACGACGTATTTTTAAGTTTTAGAGGAGAAGACACCCGCAAAAACTTTGTTAGTCATCTATACCGTGCTTTAACAAAGAAAGGAGTTCACACTTTCAGAGATGATCGGAGCGTAGAGAAGGGAAAAACAATCAAAGATGAACTCATCGGTGCTGTTGAAGAATCACGACTGGCCGTTATCGTGTTCTCGGCGAATTATGCGTCGTCCAGATGGTGTTTGGAGGAACTCATTAAGATCATCGAATGCAAGATCCAGAGAAAGCAAACTGTTATACCCATCTGCTATGGTATTAACGAATCAGAAAAGTGCAGCATAGTTGATGCTTTTGCTGAAGCTTTTGCCAAATGTGAAGCAGATTCTACTACGGATAGTTACTTTGATGAGGAGAGAGTGAAAAGTTGGAGGAAAGCTCTAACTGAAGCAATAGATTCAGGCTGGGATGTCAACAAGTGTGTGGAACAGTACTATCCGTGAGTTTCAACTCTCTCAAGTTTAATTGTAGTAATTTCTTTGTCACTCAGTTGTGTATATATATATATATATATATATATATATAGGAATTTCATTTCATTAAGGGCTTTTAACGTTACACGAAACCAAATTAATGAGTAGCTAAAAGAAGGTGAAGGGCTCACTTAAATAACTGAATTAATGAAAGAAACAAGTTTACTCTATCAGTCTATCTTTTGTGCCTATGCATAAAATTAATCTTGCAGGGGTCATGCATGCATATACTGTTTAACCTTTGGTTGTTCAGGGAAAAAGCTTGTTTTCTTTCGATTTATACTAGCAAATCAAATATAATTAATTAATCTAGGTAATTTATCAACTGATGGATGAGTTGAATTGGAAATAATTCATTAATATTGGTAGGAATGAAGCGGAATGTATAGAGCAGATAGTGAAGGAGATTGTTAGCAAGCTAAGATCGGAAGAAGTGGCCGGAGAACTTCAAGTAAATTATTCCTGTCGGAGAGAGTCCTTGGCTTCACTCGTTCAGCAGCATCTCCTTTCCAATTGTGTGTGCCTGTATTTTTTTTTGTGACCATTTATAATATTTAAAAAAGTGATCAAACTTTCTAGTCCAAATAAAAGACGACGATCGACCAATGGTTGGAGTACTTGGTGCGACTTTTTCTTTATATGTGGGGTTGGGGACGGTGAACCACTTGAGCACTCTAATGTGCTTTCTGACTATTGTTAGTGGGCACGATAGACCACTTTACTACTCTTTATGCTTTGTTGACTGCAAATATTACTCTTATTTAGTACTGTAGTTTAGTATAGTATTAGATTAGAAATATCTCCAAAATCATATATAAGGCTCTTGAGTAGATAGCTACCTAATATAGTAATGTACTCCTAATTTGTACTGTATGTTGGATGGTTTAACTATTATATATTTGAGTAGGAACTGGAACAATGCAGTGATAAATTGACCAGCCAAGTCCCTACATTCCTTGGCATTCTCTCATTTTACTTCAAATCCCCCCCCCCCATC
>NW_017675093.1:45967-76175 GCF_001879085.1 Nicotiana attenuata
CCCCCCCCCATCTGTAGCACTATAAACTGTAAAGTTTCAACCTTGCCTAAAAACTTCTCCACCTTAAGGAGTACAATGTCAAAATCAGTGGATCGTGTTTGTGTTGTTGACGAATTTAGCTCGAGCATTCATCAATGGAGGTTCAGGTATAGAGGAGCAGAAATGAGAGAAGAAGAATTAGAGGTGAAGATGAACAATGAACGTTGTTTTTCATTCCACAATGTACATGTTAATATACAATTACAGTCTAATAATACAGCTAAGTGACAACTGTCATTCTCTATCTAACTTACTAACTTCTTTTAACAATAATTAACCACCTTGCTAACTACCTAACAGCAGTGTAAGTAACAACTGCAACCACAGTTAGTTAACTCAGGTTACTCCTATTTCATCACTCCCCCTCAAACCGGTAGGTGCAAAAACATTGAGCACTCCCAGTTTGGATACTAGATACTCATGTTGTGATCTCACAAGTGCCTTGGTCAATATGTCTGCTTGTTGCTTTTTAGAACTAACATGATGTGTTTTGATTAATCCTTGTTGAATCTTCTCTGTTATAAAGTGACAATCAATCTCTATATGCTTTGTCCTCTCATGGTACACTGGGTTTGCTGCAATTTGTTGTGCTGCCTTATTATCACAGAACGATTCAATTGATTTCTTCACATCTGCTCCTAGCTCCTTGAACAATCCAGCCACCCATATCAATTCTGCTACAGTCCTGCCATGCTTCTGTATTCAGCTTCTGCTGAAGTTCTTGATACTGTGTTTTGCTTCTTTGATTTCCAGGAAATGAGTGAGTCTCCATACTTTACTAGAAAACCAGTAACTGATTTCCTTATATTAGGACATGATGCCCAATCAGCATCACAATAGGCACTCAAAACATTTGCCTTTCTGCTACTCATCAGTATGCCAAGTCCAGACTCTCTCTTGATGTACCTTACAACTCTTAAGGCTGCTTCCTAATGGCTTCTCTTAGGGTGCTGCATGGATTGGCTAAGGGTTTGAACTGCAAAAGCTATATCTAGTCTGGTTAATGTCAAGTACAATAGCTTCCCAATAAATCTCTGATATTTTCCTTTATCTTCCAATGCATCATCTACTTGCACCCCTGTAATGTCATATAGTTCTTTGCTAGTAAACTTCTGGCTGTATTCAAGTGGAGTCCAAGCAAGCTTTGGAGCATTTAATCCTAGATCACCAATTAGTTCTAAGGCATACTTTCTCTGGTTCATCAGAATACCTTTGGTGGATCTACTGAATTCAATTCCCAGAAAGTATTTTAACTCTCCAAGATCCTTCATTTTGAATGTTTTGTTCAGTTGATCCTTAGTAGCTTCTATCAATTTCAGACTATTCCCAGTGATCAACATGTCATCCAGATAAGCCAGAATGACAACAATGTTGTTATCCTGTTTTTGAGTAAACAAGGAATGATCCAGACTGCTTTGAGTAAACCCCTGAGCCACTAGAGCTTCAGTCAACTTAACATTCCATTGCCTGCTTCAATCCATAAAGGGATTTGACAAGCCTGAATACAAGATGCTCCCCCCGGCTTGTAAACCCCTCAGGTAGTTGCATATATACTTCATCATGAAGATCTCCTTGTAAAAAAGCATTGTACACATTCATTTGATAGATGTGCCAACCTTCTGCTGCAGCTATAGACACCACTGATCTCACAGTTGCTATTTTAACCACTGGAGAAAATGTTTCAATGTAGTCAAGGCCTTCTTGCTGGTTTTATCCTTTGGCAACCAATCGTGCTTTAAACCTCTCAATATCTCCATTGGCTTTATACTTAAACTTGAATACCTATTTGCAACCAATGGGAATCTTTCCTTTAGGCAAAGGTACCAATTCCCAAGTTTTGTTCTCCTCCAGAGCTGAAATTTCAGTCTTCATAGCCTCTACCCATCTGGGGTCTGTAGAAGCTTCCTTGAAGGTTCTCGGTTCAGCTACAGAAGTAGGGGCAGTGAGAAAATGTTTATAGGCAGGACTGATGTTGGTATAGTCAACTGAATTCTGAATAGGATATGATACATGTGAAGCAAAATTGGTGGCTGGTGTGACAAAATCCTTTAACCAACCAGGAGCCTTTTTTGTTCGAACTGACTTTCTTAATTCTGTTGACTCAGTTGATGGCATGGCATCTGGAAAGAAGATTTCCTCGTGTGCAGATTCAATCACAGATGAATCCTCCATCACTGCTCCTGTGTCTGGTTCAGAAGTAGGTGGAATATCTATAATGATAGGTATATCTGCTTCATGATCAACTCCAGCTGATGGAACTGGTGAAGCATCATTCTCCAATTGAACAATTTCTAGATCATCTAAACCAGCTTCTCCTTCCATGTCATTCATAGCTTGATCAGACAATATAGGACAATTCAAACCACCATCAGAAAACAGTGGTGAAGGTCTGCACTTTTTGAACTTGAAGGGAAATATAGTTTCGCTGAAGCTAACATCTCGGTTGATGAAGAAGGTGTGAGAGGCTAGATCATACAAGATATATCCTTTTGTAGATTCTGAATATCCCATCATGATAGCTGCAATTGCTCTAGCAGTAAATTTATCATGATTGTTCAGCCTCTTTGCAAAACACAAGCATCCTATTGTCCTCAGATGTTACAGATTAGGTTTCCTTTCGTGAAAAACTTCATAAAGTGACTTCCCTTGTAAAGCCACTGATGGCATTCTGTTGATCAGGTAAGCTGTTGCTATGACATAATGTCCCCAAATTTTTAAGGGAATTGCTCCCTGAAATCTGATTGCCCTGGCTATCTCTAGGATATGTTCATGTTTTCTTTCAGCCACCCCATTTTGTTGTGGGGTGTGCGCACAAGTTCTCTGATGTATGATCCCTAAGCTCTAAAAGATCTGAGAGAAAATTGCATTAAAAAAACTCTCCACCATTGTCTGATCTTGTATTTTCACAGATTTCCCAAACTATGTTTGTATCATATTGAAGAAATTTCATAAAATCACAAATACATCATTTTTAAACTTGAGCAGATATAACCAAGTAATTCTAGAATGATCATCTACAATTGTCAGAAAAAAATTATTCCCATTGTAAGTTTGGACATTGTAGCGGCCCATCAATGTGTAGCAAGTGAAAAACTTCAGAAGCTCTACTTGTGCTATTACTGAAAGGCAATCTAACATGTCTTGCTAATGGATAGATTACATAGTTTTCTATTGCTTTCTACACTGTTCTTGAGATAGCCCCAACATTTATTTTATTGCTCCAACTGATGCATGTCCCAACCTTCTATGCCAAAGATCAATATCTACCTCCTCCTTTACTACAACCAAGCCTTTATTTTCAGCAATGGTCCTCTTAGTATAATTCTGAGAAAATAAGTAGAGATCACCTCTTTCTCTACCAATCCCCCTATCTTCCCACTGTAAAGGTCCTGGAACATACAAAAATGTGAAAAGAAGGTGACTGAGCATTGTAATGCCTTTGTGAGCTTAGAAACAGACAACAATTTATTTGAAGTCTGGTATATATAGGACATTGTCTAAAGTGTCTATGCCATTGAAACTACATGAACCAATATGTGTTACAGCAGTTGTTCCTCCATTTGGTAAGTGTACCTTTTGTTGTTCCTGAGGTTCTAATTTGGTTTTTTTTTTCTAGCACATTTAGGTCTGAGATCATATGGTTTGTGGCTCCAGAGTCAACAATCCAATCCTTCTTCTGCAAATCTACTGAAAAATCATTATCATTACCTGCCATATTTGCTGAGACTTCATCAATACCTGCCATGTTAGCTGATGATTCACCAGTGTTGTCCTGTTTGAGCAGCTTCAGGATCTGAGAGTACTGTTCAGGTGTGAAATAAGGCCCTAGAAATTGTTCTGCACCATTGCCATCACCATGGATTTGTCTTCCCTCCTTTGCATCATGTTTTCTGCCATCTCCAACAAGGACATTATGAGAAACAACGAAATTCTGCTTCTTCTTATACTTGAAATCACCAGGGTATCCTATGATTTTGTAACAACCTTCACGAGTGTGACCTTTTAGTTTGCAGTAGCCACAATACACATTATAGTTCCTCTTAGGCTTCTGAGTAAAATCTCCTTTTGCCATCACAAGTGTTGTAACATCTACATTATCTGTTGTAGATACAGTGTTTGTCATGTTCCTTTGGCTCTCCCTTTCCAAAAGCATAGAGTATGCTTTGTCAACGGTAGTCACAGGTACCATCATGAGTAGCTGACTTCATATGACTCATTGAGTCCCATTAGAAATTGTAGAAGCTTTTGACGCTCCATAAATTGAACAAATTCACAAGAATTGGTAGTGTCACGACCAGGAATTGGTGCCAAACTATCAAATTCTGCCCAAAGCACTCTAATTGAGAAATAAGTTGAAATTGAGCTAGTGCCCTGCCTAGCAGTGGAAATTTCTCTGTGGATCTGAAAAATCCTAGAACAATCCACCTTATCAAAACGTTCCTTCAGATCATCCCAAATTGCATAAGCATTTGATGAATACACCATTCCACTCAATAATTCCAGTGAAACACAATTCATCAACAAAGTCAAAACAATTGCATTACAATGCTCCCAGAGATCAACGAGATTCGTACCGTATTTCTCCCTTTTGTATGTGTCGTCAATGAACCCTAGCTTATTTTGAACTAGGATTGCAATCGTCATTGCCCGGCTCCACATGGAGTAATTTTCCGGTCCTTTCAATTGCAACGGGATCAATATAGCTCCTGAATTATCATTTGAATTCAAGAAAAGTGGATGATTGTGACCTAATTTCTCTGGTTCGGTGTTATCAAGAGTCGCCATCGTCGAGCTTCCAAATTAGCTTCGAGAAAACAAAATTAAGGATGATAAGACCACACTAATGGCCGTGTGGCTCTGATACCATGTCAAAATCAGTGGATCGTATTTGTGTTGTTGACGAATTTAGCCCGAGCATTCATCAATGAAGGTTTAGGTATAGAGGAGCAGAAATGAGAGAAGAAGAATTAGAGGTGAAGATGAAAAATGAACGCTGCTTTTTCATTCCACACTGTACATGTTAATATACAATTACAGTCTAATAATACAACTAAGTGACAGTTGTCATTCTCTAACTAACCTACTAACTTCTTTTAACAATAATTAACCAAATTGCTAACTACCTAACAACAGTGTAACTAACAATTGCAACCACAGTTAGTTAACTCAGGTTTCTCCTATTTCATCATACAATCCTACCACTTTCGCAGATCTCAAAATTAAATTATAGTTTTTGTACGAAAAAACATTTTATATGTTTATTTATTTTAGGTATGTTTTATGAAGAAAGTATTAGTACTTTAAAAAGAGATCATACACATATATGTTCGTCATATCCAATCATGCTTTCGACGAAGATCTGGCTCTGCTAGAAAGGTTTCTCACAATGTGCTGCAGGACATAAGAAAACGCAATATCTAAAAGGACCGTGCACGTTATTTTTCACTAAGCTTGTTTTACTTCGTGAGTTTATTGACATGGTCACTGCTATTAAGCCAGAAGTTGGATAAGATTCATTTTCGAATCAGGAGAAATCACATGCGCTGTTGTATATATTTGTGGACTTTAAATATAGCCTATTGACTCAAATCAAAATCATCCCTTAGAGAGGACTAGTGAAACAACTTTAACGCTTAGCAGATTGAAATAAATTACTAATAAGGGTCATAGGAAACAACGACTCTGTTTAGTGTTATATGTTATTGGGCAATCATCAATTCATGAGCTAGTATATGATGTTTAGTTAGGCCTAAGTGTCACGACCCAAAATCTCACATATCGTGATGACGCCTATCGCAATATTAGACAAGCCGATAATTCACAAATAACTATACATTTTTAAATTTAAAACATAATGAAACAAGCTTAAATTGTGAAAATCTCATAATAACTGATAAGAAAATACCGCAACTCAATACAAAATCTCTTCCCCCCCCCCCCCCCCAAATCCAGGTGTCACTAAGTACATGAGCATCTAAATGACAACATAGTCTGACTACTAACACACTATTTAGAAAGATAAGACAATATGAATAAACTAGAAAGAAGGAAAGTTAAGGTCTGCGGACGCCAAGGTAGCTACCTCAATAGTCTCCGAATAGATAAAGCTCCAAAGCTAGCAACCATCGTGCCCCGAAGTACATGGATCTGCACACAAAGTGCAGAGTGTAGTATGAGTACAATCGACCCAATGTACTCAATAAGTAACAAAATTAACCTTGGGCTGAAAGCAGTGACGAGCTCAGAAAAGTACAGTCCAAAATCTAGATTACAACGTTACAGATATGATAGGAAATATGATAGTAATATCTTAGAGAAACTCATAATTAGATGGTGCACAATACATGAATATAGATATGCTTTTAAGTTTAACAGTTTAAGCTCAACACAAATGAAATATGCCAAGTATGAGTGATATGTGTAATGTTACATCTCTATTTCTACATGTCAAATGTGCATGTCAAATGTGCATGTCACATGTAATGTACCACAGTGATAACCTCAGGTACTCCCACTTTTCGAGTACTCAATCTGACTGTCTCAACTCTCACGCATCACACTCAGTCACTCAGCACTGTATGGTACCTGCGCTCACTGCTGGTATGCCAGACTTTGGAGGGGTGGAGCCCGCCCAAGCGCTTATATAAAGCCAATCTAGCCTGCCACGGCGTGCATCCCGATCCCATAATAGTAAAGCCAATAAGGCAAGTTGCGGCGTGCAGCCGGATCCATAGAATAATAATATATATAAAGCCAAGAAGGCCTGCTGCGGCGTGCAGCACGATCCACAATCTCTCTCACAACACGACTCTTAGGCCTCAACTCAGTCATCAATCTCTCCAGTATCTCGGGCTCACAAATCTCATGCCAATCAGCTCAAACAATGGTATATGATACAACAATAAATAGTAACAGAGACTGAGATATGATATGCAAATGATAGATGTGACTGAGCACAAAATTGCCATTTAAGCAGATGATTCAACAATAGAAATGATCCCAGTGGGTCTCAATAGGATAAGCATATAACCTAAACATGATTTCTAAGATGGATTGCAACTCAATTAGTCTAACACATAGGGATCACATGAACAACAATAAGGTTTGATGACTACACAGTACCACATAATTGAGCGGGTCACAATTACCACGGTGCACGCCCACACGCCCGTCACCTAGCAAGTGCATCACCCCCACACTAATCACATAATACGTATTTCGGGGATTCATACCCTTAGAACTAGTTTAGAAGTGTTACTTACCTTAGATCGAGCAAATATCTGCTCCAACCAGCCATTGCCTCGCGAATCGGCCTCCGAACGACTCGAATCTAGACACAAATAACTCAATGCAATCAACACGAGCTATAGGAATCAATTCCATATGATAAAGCCAAGCTCTTTAACAAAAGTCAAAAAGTCAACTCCGGGCCCACATCTCGAAATCCGAAAAAATTAACAAAATTCGAACACCCATTCAACCATGAGTCCAACCATACCAAAATTACCAAATTCCAATACAAAATCATCATTCAAATCTCCAATTATTACTCTCTAACACATGGGTCAAAATCCACAATTTTTACCTCAAAAATACCAAATCTACGGGGGAAATTCAATGGGAGTTCAATGTTAATACACAAAAAACGACCAAAAGTTGCTTACCTCTCAAAATCGAGCAAAAACCCTTTCAAAACGCGCCTTCATTCGAGCTCCTAGAGCCCAAAAATGAAGAAATCACTCTAACCCTCGTTTATATCCCTTCTGCCAGCGAAATCGCACCTGCGGCCATGAATTTCGCATCTGCGAAACTGCTTCTGTGGTCGCACGTCCGCTTATGCAAAGAACACTATACACCCGACCATGCGCTCCTGCGGTCCCCTCTTTGCACCTGCGGGACCGCATCTACGAGTAACCCATCGCTTCTGTGATCACCAGCCACAGTGCCCAGCTCCGCTTATGCGGAACACTTTGCGCAGGAGAGCGTCTGCTTCTGTGGATTTCTCCTCCGCACCTACGCTTCCTAGCTGCCTTTTCCCTTTTTGCACCTGTGGCACCTATCCGCTTCTACGGCTCCACACTTGCGGCCAATCCTTTCGCAGGTGCGATGACACCAGACCTGAAGCACTTCAGCATATCTCCTAAGTCAATTTTCGATCCGTTAACCATTCGAAATTCACCCGAGGCCGCCGGGACCTCAACCAAACATACCAACAAGTCGTAAAACACGACACAAACTTAGTTTAGGCCTCAAATCACATCAAGCAAAATCAAGACACGATTCGCACCCCAATTTAAGCCTATTGAAACTAACGAATTTCCAACTTCTACAATCGATACTAAAACCTATCAAATCGACTCCGATTGACCCCAAATTTTGCACACAAGTCATAAATGACATAACGGACCTATTCCAACTTCCTGAATCAAAATCCGGTAACCATAAAGTCAACTCTCGCTCAAACTTCTCAGCTCTCCAAACTTCTATTTTTCCAACTTTCGCCAATTCAAGCCAAAATTACCTACAGACCTCCAAATCAATATCCGGACACACTACTAAGTCCAAAATCACCCTACGGAGCGATCGGAACCATCAAAACTCCATTCCGGAGTCATTTAGACATAAGTCAATATTCGGTCAACTCTTTCAGCTTAGACTTCCAACCTTGGGACTAAGTGTCCTAACTCATTCTGAAACATCCTCAGAACCAAACCAACTACCCCCTCCCCCCTCCCCACGAATCACATAATAACAAATAAGTACAGAATAAGCAATAAATAGGGTAACGAGGTTATAATACTCAAAATGACCGGCAGGTCGTTACACTAAGGTTCATTTTCTCAACAAGATATCAAGGTTAGATCCATGACTATTCTTTATTTTTTAATGTGCAGCCCGTAATGTTAGAATCCTTAAACATCAAATCTTTACTCCGCCGAGCCCCGTGTTATACTGTCCATGCATGCATAAGATGCCTGTTCATGACGCGTGCAGGAGCAGCTAAGTGTAGTGTGTGCAAATTTTCTTAGTCATTTATGCGTCCGATTAAAGATGAGCATGAATGTGACATGTTGGGTTTTCCTTTAAAGGGTGAGTGGGAAATAGAAGAAACACCTTTTGAACTGCACCTCTATATCATCCTTCCTTTGTCTATAAATTTAGAGGCTTGGCCTAATTTATATAGAAATATGAAAATGTGTCCCCTCTTTTCTACATTATTGCATTATTTTTCCAAAAAAAAAATATTAGTGTCAAGTGTGATTTGCTCCATTTGTTGAGTTCGCTGAAGTTCTGTGATTTGTAGTGCCACTATCACAGAACAGTTATTCCGTTCTATCCAGGGAGGAATTAATCCAAAACATTGGGCAATCTCGAGAAAATTAAATTCCTTAAGGACACACAAGTAACTTGTGGGTTCGAAATTATCTTTTTATTTTGTTTATTGAATTATTGTTTCTTTCTTTGCTTCTCTTATTTTCAGATTTGAACACATTTCTCTTGACATGAGTTAAGAGTGCATGAAGTTGATGAATTCGCTTACAAATGCCAAAACATGGAAAAGAAATGTAAGGTGAGGCATCATGTGCCTCTTACGACTGTCTCGTGTCACGAGAAAGCTTGGTTGCAGGATATCATGTGCTTCAGGATATACTCCGATGGACTAGTGTCACGGGGGCATTTTTGGTAAGTCCAAAGTCACACCCGCGCGGCAGTCAAATTGCGCACTGACTCAGCCTTTCCCAACACTTAGCCAAATTTCAGCAAGTTTGGCCTTAAATGAATTTTGGAAGCAAATTGAAAAGAACATAATCAAATACGGGAAAATCCCAACCTTTGTATTAATTTTGAAAACTTACAAAGGAACCCTCACTTGACTATGATCACAATTCGACCACAGCCCTACTTTTGACAAAGAACAACAAGTCATTCTTTACCCAACACTAAGACCTGCCCAATGCCTAGCCTTAGTCCTTTTTGAAATACTTAGAAACCCTCATGTTTCACTCCTGTTTCCCACTTAAACTTCACACGAAATTTCACTTTAAATCTGACTAAGTCCAAAGGCACCTATTTATAGCACATAGGCAACCTTTAGGACTTGACAACACATGGACACTTGTTGTCTACAGCTTTTGCCACTTGTCGGGCTAAGACTAAGTCTATTCATATCTTGTAGTTGACATCCCCAACTACATAGGCCATGTTCTACGTGAAATGATAATGGATACAAGCATAAATCAGACATGGGTAAAGGTGGTTATGAAAAGGAAACTGCCAACTGCTTTGGCATGGGCACTGCATGTGCCCTTTTGACTTGGTCAGCGGATGCACGCCCAAGGCTGGCATTGCGCCCAGCCTTGGCTCATTTTGACATTGCTTCGCACCAATTCCTTGCCCACAATCTGCCGCCCATGATTTTGCTGCACACGCCCGACGCCACTACCGCCCCACATGCCTTGGTCGAGTTTCTGCCTTGCCCATGTCAACCCTTGTTTCACTCGTGCCATTGTTTGTATTTTCCTTCACATAGCCTAGCCTTAGCTATTGAAAGTGTGAACACGTGATTTTTGCCCTATATGAATTACTCCCAAAGATTCAAACAAAATGATTTCTTTCTTTATTTTGCAATTTTGTGAATTTTGTGTTAATTGTTTGCATTTTATTTGTGCATTTTAATTCATATAAAATACAAAAATACGCATTTGTATTTAGGTTTTAATTTCATAGTTAGTATTAATTAGGGATTAATCTGTTTTAGAATAGGATATGAAGAAAATGACAAAAATAGTTCACTTTATGTTTTTTTTTATTGTTTAACTATGAAATTGTCGCAAAATAGTTATTAAATAAATTTTAGGCATTAATTAGTTTTAGCTTAATTGCTAGTTTAATTTTGCATCTTCGTAAAACTTAAAAAAATAAATTCAAAATTACAAAACGAAAAAAAAAGAAAAAACGAATTAAAAAGAAAATAAAAATACAAAGAGAGTGGTTTGAATTAAAGACCAAATTTGGGCCATTTTTGCACCTAACCCGCCAAGTCCAAGCGGTCCAGGCCCAGGCGAATGCCCAACCCGGTCCGGTCCCAAGAGGGACCAAACGACGTCGTTCCGCGTATTTGAATCTGAGCCCCTCATTTCTCCTGATCCAACGGTCCATAACCCCTGGTGATTAATTATAAAATTATCGGATGGATTTAATAAATCAAAAAGACCGTTCCTTTCCTCCTCGTACAGATTCTCTGAACGGGCGACACCGCCGGAACCACCGCCGGCGGCGAACGCCGCCATGGCCAATCCATCCCAAAATCACACCCCAGATTCTCTTTCTCTTCCTCATTCCAAATATCAAGTCAGTTTCCCTCGAATCCTCCCATATCTCGTCGAATCTACATCAGAAGATTTTCCGGCCAAGTCGCCGGTTACGCCAAATGGTCCCAAATTAACACCATGGGACCGCCTTGACCTCCTCTACCCAACCCCCATAGCCGCTTGGCTCGAATATGACCAGAACGGCTCGAATATCTATTTCAAGTATTCCAACCAAACCCCTAAAATGGCCAAAGTACATGCAACTGATGTCAAAGGGCCCCTGGACCTCCCTCGTAAGGAATGGATCATTGATAAAGCTCAAATGACCCTAAGCATGGCCGAATTTGGGAATAACACGACTAGCCGGAGTTTCTTTTTTCTCAGTGAGTTTCCCTAGGTTTCTTAACAGTTCTTTGTAGTGAATTAATTTTTGTGTTAGTTAGAGCCTAATCGTATTTGTTTTGTGTCTATTTGGTTCAATCGGTTAGTTTGATTGATATAATCCCTTTCATCTTACTTAGTCAAGTTTAGGATCTAGTCTGATTGTTGTTTCTGATTGAGTAGCTTTAATTCAAAAGATGTTCTTTAGATTTTCCGATTTAGTATTAAACCCTATTTTTAATTCGGGTAGATTGAATATTGATCAATTAAATGTGTAGGTTTATAATGGTTTTAGATTTTTAGGCTTCATTTAGTTCTAGGTGATTAAATTAGTTCTTTGGTCTGTTAATTGTTCAGTTTGCCTGATAGATTGGTCTGCTTATTAAAGCTTGGTTTAATTGACCTAAGGCGGGTAATTTTAGTTAGGAAGATGGGGTAGTTTGGGGAATAAACAAGAGAAATAAATTCAGACTAGGGGAGGTTACATGTGATGGTAATTTAGGTCTTATTTGGGGAAGGGTAGGTCATAGAAGCTTCTAGTATGTTGTTCACCTATAAATAGGCATTCATTTGCCTTGCATAAGAAGTTTTTGGGAGCCTCTTTACAAATTCCCTCCCATTGTTCACAAGTTTCAGACCTGAAATTTGAAATTCAAACTCCAGATCTTCAAAAAATCAAAAACAAACAAACAAAACAAAATCAGAAAACAGAAAAGTCAAAAAAAATTATTACGATTTCATTGCTTATTCCAATCAAGTTTCGAATTCCTCTTTGGTGTTCTTCATTTTCTGCTCTAAGCTCTAGTTCTAGAAGTTTTGGAGTTGTTTAATGGTTTGCTCGAGTGATTTGTGGTTGAATATTAGAACATCTGGAGTCGTTTGAGGTTTAATCCAGCTGTTGTTAAGTGATTTCGACTGTTGAATGTGATCTATAATTTCCTGGGTTGATTCCAAGTAGATTTAAGGCATTTTGGTTGATTTTACTTCTTCCTGGGCTGTGTATTGTTGCCGTTTGATCATCTCTTGGTCTACTGTTGCGCTGCTGTTGCTAACTTATTCCCCTTTTCACTACATTCTGTTCTCCAGGTACACACACTTGAACTCCAAAATTGATGTAGTATCGAGATTGGGCATGAAACGAAAATATTCAGCTGATTGTTTGCTAGACGATGCATTTGTAATTAAGTAGATATTAATGATATGTACTGCATAATGAAGTCTGCTTAAATCTATGTTTAAATGAAACTCAGACTGTGTAATTTGTACCTAACGGGACTGTTTTGGACTGTTAATTTGTGGCGATCAGCTGTAGAATTAGTATAGCTTGGTACTGGTTTCAATTTAGCACTTTGTTAAACATAGAAAATCAGAACAGGTTTGAATTCATAATTGATTGAGAGATCAGCCCGTTTCAATCTCAATTTCAAAGCTAAAGTGTGCTTTTCAAACAGTTTTTGTATTACAGTAGTTAATATCAGCATACTAGTTTAGATGTCATCTCTTTCGTTTCCTTAAGCTCATTATTTCAACATAGGAAAAAATAATTGCATGTCAGTGGTTAATATCAGTAGTTTTACTTAAATTAAATCATGCATCATCAACTGGACTGATTTGAATTAATTAACCCGTTTGTGAGAGTTCTTAGAGTTGTATAACAGCCTATTCCCAGGACATTTGGGCCTCAAGATGTCTGATACGAGGGCCCAGGTCCATGCTAAGTTCCCTCACGTTTGGACTTGGGCCTAGGCCTGGACTGGCACCTTGTTAGTAGAGCATGGGTACAATACTCCTTCGTTGGGCTCATCTCAGAGCCCAATGGGTGGCCTTGACACAGAATTACCATTTGATTTATTTCAGTTCAATAACAAACTTTAGGACTTTTCTTGTGCTGTTAGAGACGAATGAAAATATAGTTGCTTTAGGATTGCCCTTCAATGAATAAAAATTACACGAGCCTCGCCAAAATAAAACAAACAAATTGCGGGGTCTTCGATAATGGTTTATAAAAAACTTAGATTTCGGGATAGGCCGTTTAGCGAATTTCACGGCCCTCCCCAAAGGTAATAACGCGTTAGCCCCTTTAAGCGCGTATTTTAATAAAGTTACCTCCCTAAACTCGGGTCACATTTATGTGACTCAAATCCAAATCTCAACAAAGTCGAAATGTGTTAACAATCACGGGTGCACTGGTACGATGTGGTTCGAGACGCATTTTCACGACGTTGCAATTCTTGTTAAAAATAGAAATAAAAGCGGTTTACTAATAAAAGGCACACAGGCTATAACATGTTTTACAATCAGATAAAGGCAAATACAACAGTTGAGCGACCGTGCTAGAACCACGGGACCCGGGAATGCCTAACACCTTCTCCCGGGTTAACAGAATTTCTTACTCGGATTTCTGATTCGCGGACTGTTAACAGAGTCATAATTTCCTCGGTTCGGGATTCAACCGGTGACTTGGGACACCATTAATTTCCCAAGTGGCGACTCTGAATATTANTACTCAGATCACAATTCAAGGCAGCAACAAAAGATGTCGCCAGGAAGAATACAATACAACAATGCAACAAGGACCATAAGAGCAAGATTGAAGACATAGATAGGATCTTTTGTAATTCATATATCATAGCTTAGTCTAGTTTTTTATTTTTACACGGAGAAATAAGGAAGTCAGTGAGCAGTAACAGCAGCAACAGCAGTGAAATCACAGCTCCTGGTAGTCCCAGTTACCAGACCTTCCTGAACTACACTGACCTGATTCTTGTTTAGCCCAGGATATGTAGGCAACCTCTGAAGCAGGGTGCAGTCAACTCTTTCAAAAATGCTTCACACGGAATATTCAAACAGGCAAAAATCGCTCGTTTTCGCTCACTTATCTTTGCACGAAAACTCTTCGTGTTTACAGGCAAAGAGGGGCAGCTGTGAGCACGTGATTTTTGCCCTATATGAATTACTCCCAAAGATTCAAACAAAATGATTTCTTTCTTTATTTTGCAATTTTGTGAATTTTGTGTTAATTGTTTGCATTTTATTTGTGCATTTTAATTCATATAAAATACAAAAATACGCATTTGTATTTAGGTTTTAATTTCATAGTTAGTATTAATTAGGGATTAATCTGTTTTAGAGTAGGATATGAAGAAAATGACAAAAATAGTTCACTTTATGTTTTTTTTATTGTTTAACTATGAAATTGTCGCAAAATAGTTATTAAATAAATTTTAGGCATTAATTAGTTTTAGCTTAATTGTTAGTTTAATTTTGCATCTTCGTAAAACTTAGAAAAATAAATACAAAATTACAAAACGAAAAAAAAAAGAAAAAACGAATTAAAAAGAAAATAAAAATACAAAGAGAATGGTTTGAATTAAAGACCAAATTTGGGCCATTTTTGCACCCAACCCGCCAAGTCCAAGCGGTCCAGGCCCAGCCGAATGCCCAACCCGGTCCGGTCCCAAGAGGGACCAAACGACGTCGTTCCGCGTATTTGAATCTGAGCCCCTCATTTCTCCTGATCCAACGGTCCATAACCCCTGGTGATTAATTATAAAATTATCGGATGGATTTAATAAATCAAAAAGACCATTCCTTTCCTCCTCGTACAGATTCTCTGAACGGGCGACACCGCCGGAACCACCGCCGGCGGCGAACGCCGCCATGGCCAATCCATCCCAAAATCACACCCCAGATTCTCTTTCTCTTCCTCATTCCAAATATCAAGTCAGTTTCCCTCGAATCCTCCCATATCTCGTCGAATCTACATCTATTCCTTACTAGCAGGGGTGTCTTTTTTCTCAGTAACTTTCCCTAAGTTTCTTAACAGTTCTTTGTAGTGAATTAATTGTTGTGTTAATTAGAGTCTAATCGTATTTGTTTTGTGTCTATTTGGTTCAATCTGTTAGTCTGATTGATATAATCCCTTTCATCTTACTTAGTCAAGTTTAGGATCTAGTCTGATTGTTGTTTCTGATTGAGTAGCTTTAATTCAAAAGATGTTCTTTAGATTTTCCGATTTAGTACTAAACCCTGTTTTAATTCGGGTAGATTGAATATTGATCAATTAAATGTGTAGGTTTATAATGGTTTTAGATTTTTAGGCTTCATTTAGTTCTAGGTGATTAAATTAGTTCTTTGGTCTGTTAATTGTTCAGTTTTCCTGATAGATTGGTCTGCTTATTAAAGCTTGGTTTAATTGACCTAAGGCGGGTAATTTTAGTTAGGAAGATGGGGTAGTTTGGGGAATAAACAAGAGAAATAAATTCAGACTAGGGGAGGTTACATGTGATGGTAATTTAGGTCTTATTTGGGGAAGGGTAGGTCATAGAAGCTTCTAGTATGTTGTTCACCTATAAATAGACATTCATTTGCCTTGCATAAGGAGTTTTTTGGAGCCTCTTTACAAATTCCCTCCCATTGTTCACAAGTTTCAGACCTGAAATTTGAAATTCAAACTCCAGATCTTCAAAAAATCAAAAACAAACAAACAAAACAAAATCAGAAAACAGAAAAAAAAATTATTACGATTTCATTGCTTATTCCAATCAAGTTTCGAATTCCTCTTTGGTGTTCTTCATTTTCTGCTCTAAGCTCTAGTTCTAGAAGTTTTGGAGTTGTTTAATGGTTTGCTCGAGTGATTTGTGGTTGAATATTAGAACATCTGGAGTCGTTTGAGGTTTAATCCAGCTGTTGTTAAGTGATTTCGACTATTGAATGTGATCTATAATTTCCTGGGTTGATTCCAAGTAGATTTAAGGCATTTTGGTTGATTTTACTTCTTCCTGGGCTGTGTATTGTTGCCGTTTGATCATCTCTTGGTCTACTGTTGCGCTGCTGTTGCTAACTCATTTCCCTTTTCACTACATTCTGTTCTCCAGGTACACACACTTGAACTCCAAAATTGATGTAGTGTCGAGATTGGGCATGAAACGAAAATATTCAGCTGATTGTTTGCTAGACGATGCATTTGTAATTAAGTAGATATTAATGATATGTACTGCATAATGAAGTCTGCTTAAATCTATGTTTAAATGAAACTCAGGCTGTGTAATTTGTACCTAACGGGACTGTTAATTTGTGGCGATCAGCTGTAGAATTAGTATAGCTTGGTACTGGTTTCAATTTAGCACTTTGTTAAACATAGAAAATCAGAACAGGTTTGAATTCATAATTGATTGAGAGATCAGCCCGTTTCAATCTCAATTTCAAAGCTAAAGTGTGCTTTTCAAACAGTTTTTATATTACAGTAGTTAATATCAGCATACTAGTTTAGATGTCATCTCTTTCGTTTCCTTAAGCTCATTATTTTAACATAGGAAAAAATAATTGCATGTCAGTGGTTAATATCAGTAGTTTTACTTAAATTAAATGATGCATCATCAACTGGACTGATTTGAATTAATTAACCCGTTTGTGAGAGTTCTTAGAGTTGTATAACAGCCTATTCCCAGGACATTTGGGCCTCAAGATGTCTGATACGAGGGCCCAGGTCCATGCTAAGTTCCCTCACGTTTGGACTTGGGCCTAGGCCTGGACTGGCAGCTTGTTAGTAGAGCATGGGTACGATACTCCTTCGTTGGGCTCATCTCAGAGCCCAATGGGTGGCCTTGACACAGAATTACCATTTGATTTATTTCAGTTCAATAACAAACTTTAGGACTTTTCTTGTGCTGTTAGAGACGAATGAAAATATAGTTGCTTTAGGATTGCCCTTCAATGAATAAAAATTACACGAGCCTCGCCAAAATAAAACAAACAAATTGCGGGGTCTTCGATAATGGTTTATAGAAAACTTAGATTTCGGGATAGGCCGTTTAGCGAATTTCACGGCCCTCCCCAAAGGTAATAACGCGTTAGCCCCTTTAAGCGCGTATTTTAATAAAGTTACCTCCCTAAACTCGGGTGCACATTTATGTGACTCAAATCCAAATCTCAATGAAGTCGAAATGTGTTAACAATCACGGGTGCACTGGCGCGACGTGGTTCGAGACGCATTTTTACGATGTTGCAACTCTTGTTAAAAATAGAAATAAAAGCGGTTTACTAATAAAAGGCACACAGGCTATAACATGTTTTACAATTAGATAAAGGCAAATACAACAGTTGAGCGACCGTGCTAGAACCACGGGACCCGGGAATGCCTAACACCTTCTCCCGAGTTAACAGAATTCCTTACTCGGATTTCTGATTCGCGGACTGTTACCAGAGTCATAATTTCCTCGGTTCGGGATTCAACCGGTGACTTGGGACACCATTAATCTCCCAAGTGGCGACTCTGAATATTAATAATAAATCCCGTTCCGATTGTCCTTTAACTGGAAAAACTCCTTTATACCCTTTACAGGGTGTAAGTAAAAGGAGGTGTGACAATGTGTCAAATGGTTCTCTGCGCGCAGGAACTTAACTAGCATGTCATCAATATATACTTCCATTGACTTACCTATCTGTTCTTCGAGCATTTTATTTACTAGGCGTTGGTAGGTAGCTCCTGCATTTTTTAGCCGAAGTGCATTACATTATAACAATACGTTCCATACTTGGTGATAAACGAAGTCTTTTCTTGGTCTTCCGGGTTCATTTGAATTTGATTATACCCGGAATAGGCATCGAGAAAACTAAGGATATCGTGACCGGCCATGGTGTCGATCATGCGATCGATGTTAGGCAGTTGAAAAGAATATTTGGGACATTCCTTTTTCAAATCCTTATAATCAACACACATCCTAAGTTTGTTCCCTTTTATAGGAACTACAACTACATTAGCTAACCACTCGGGATACTTTACTTCCCGAATCGACCGTATTTTGAGAAGTTTAGTTACCTCGTCCTTTATGAATGCGTGCTTTACCTCGGACAGGGGCTTTCTCTTTTGCTTCACCAGTCTGAACTTTGGATCCAGGCTTAGTCGATGTGTTGTTATTTCTGGCAGGATCCCTGTTATGTCTAAGTGGGACCAAGCAAAACAATCTATGTTATCAATAAGAAAATGAATAAGCTTTTTCCTGAGTTCGAGGGTTAACCCCGTTCCCAGGTATGCCTTTCGCTCGGGCAGGTGCTCGATAAATATATCCTGTTCCAGCTCTTCGACCGTTGATTTAGTGGCGTCGGAATCTTCGGGAATAACAAAAATTCGAGGGGTCAAAATATCTTCCTCTTCTTCTTCTATTTCCTGTTTCTCCAATTCAGTCGAGGCTGGTGATGGTGATTGCTATTTGGCTTCCTGTTTGCTCTTGATGCCCGATCCTTCCTATGTTGATAGCGCCGAAATCGGTATTACCTCATCGACCGCGAATATTTCCTTTGCAGCATGCTGCTCCCCGTACACCGTTTTGACCCCGTCCGATATCGGGAATTTCATCATTTGGAGAGAGTCGAAGGGACTGCCCTCATGTTGTGGATCCAAGGCCTCCCGAGCAGGGCATTGTATCTCATGTCGCCCTCGATTACGTCAAACTTGGTATCTTGGATAGTTCCAGCCACATTCACCAGTAGGATAATCTCTCCTTTAGTTGTTTCACTGGCCATATTGAAGTCGTTCAAGACCCGAGCTGCGGGCACGATCTGATCTTGCAGGCAGAGCTATTCCACGACCCTTAATCGGATGATATTTGCCGAGCTACCTGGATCCACCAAAACACGCTTAACTTGAACTTTATTTAATAAGATAGAACTTATCAGAGCGTCGTTGTGAGGCTGAGAAATTCCTTCTGCCTCCTCGTCGTTGAATGATACGGTGCCTTCTGGCACATAGTCTCGGGTCCGTTTCTCCCTAGTAATTGATACCTTAGTGCGTTTAAACACGGGCCATTGTGGAATATCAACCCCTCCGACTATCATATGAATTACATGTTGCGGCTCCTCCTGTTCATTTTTCCTATTGGTGTCCTTTTCCTTGAAATGATTCTTGGCTCAATCACTTAATAATTCTCGAAGGTGGTCCTCATTGAATAAACGGGCCACCTCCTACCTTAATTGTCTACAGTCCTCGGTTCTGTGATCAATGGTTCCATGGTACTTGCACATTTGATTCGGTTTCCTTTGGGTTGGATCGGTTTGCAGGGGTCTGGGCCATCTAGTATCCTTGATCCGTCCAATGGCCGACAAAATACCTGAAGCATCGATGCTGAAGTTGTACTCCGATAACCGTGGTGCTTCCTTAGGCTCGATGTGTTTATCAAAACCATTCTTACTCATGAGCCCTCGAGAATTTTGACCTCGATCATTCCTTCGATCATTTCGAACGGTGTTACGTCCCGGTCCATTGTCATTCGATCTGCGCTATATGGTTGGTGTCGATCTCTGTTCAATCGGGGCTCTCTGTCGATGTCCCTTTGAATCCTGCCTTTGGACCTGTTTGGGTAAACGGAACTGGATGGAGATCCCAACTGATCATCCTCGACCCTGATCTTCGATTGGTACCGATTATGCACATCGGCCTAGGTAACCGCTGGATATTCAATTAGACTCTACTTTAGTTGGCGTGACGCTACCGAACTTCGCTCGTTCAAAGCTTGAGTGAAGGCTTGGACAGCCTAATCATCAGTAACCGGGGGTAGGTCCATACGTTCCATCTGAAATCGAGATACGAACTCCCTTAACATTTCATTGTCCTTCTGTCTTACTTTGAAGAGGTCCGATTTCCTGGTCGCGACATTTATTGCTCCGGTGTGCGCCTTTACAAACGAATCAGCGAGCATGGTGAAAGAATCGATGGAGTTGGGCGGCAAATTGTGGTACCATATCATTGCCCCCTTTGATAAAGTTTCCCCAAATCTTTTCAACAAAACGGACTCAATCTCATCATCTTCTAAGTCATTTCCCTTTATTCCGCACGTGTACGAAGTGATGTGTTCATTAGGATCGGTGGTCCCATTATACTTAGGTATGTCCGGCATACAGAACTTTTTAGGAAAGGGCTTCGGAGCCGCACCTTGAGGAAAAGGCTTCTGCACGAACTTTTTCGAATCCAAACCCTTTAGGATTGGGAGTGCCCCAGGTATTTGAACTCGGGAGTTGTATGTTTCCACTTTCTATCGTTAGCTTCGATCTTCTTCTCTCCTGACTCAATTCTTTTGGAGTGCTCCTTGAGCATTTTCATTGTTGCAGGATCAGTCCCCGATTCGTTACCATTCAATCTTTCTGGCACTAGCTCGGTACGGCGAGTGATTTCTAGCTCGACCCCACTTGGAGTCCTATGTTGATTATGCAACTGAGCAATAACAGCCTGTTGAGCCTGTAGCATCTCAAATATCACCTGGATACTAACTCCTCCGTCTCCTCTGCCCTGTGTACCTTGGCCACCAGATTGGCCTTCTCTGCGCACACTCCATTCGGGATCCGTGCCTAGGTCCGCATTTAAAGCAACGTGCGAACTAACATCGACCGGATTGGCAACTGGTGCTCCCTCGAGATTAGCCTGTGGCACCTCGGCTCCTGGAACAATTACATTGTTGTTTTCCCCATGAAACCCGAGACCATCTTCACCACGCGGGTGCATTTTGTGAGTTTGACATGTTTCATCCTGAGAGCAAAGATACTTGACAAGAACAAGCGTAAAATAACGTGTGTTATTAGAATCAGCACCGAACAATCACTATTATCCTCAGCCCCACGGTGGGTGCCAAACTGCTTACCCTCAAATTCGGATAACAATTAAACTTATATTGTGGTTTTAAAGATATGTGATTTCGTCCAATATCAATTGATAAGCAAGAAAATAAATGAATAAATTAGAGAATAAAGTTAATCAAACCAGTGTGTTAGCCAGGTCTCAACCTCGACTTGGGATAGCCTCGAGGTGGGATGGCAGGAGTAGTAAAAAATAAAGCAACTCTGATGAACAGTAAGTGAAATAGCAGGAGAGTAATGAATGTATATATTCTTATCAGTGAACAATGATGCCCCTTACAATGAATGGGATCCCTCTTTATATAATAGAGGAGTCCTAAACAAGGTACACTTCTAACTATAGTAGGAAATCATATTAACATCTAATTAACCGTTGTAGATCGATCCGCTCCGAGATTCACGCCACGATTCTTGACCAATCGCGGATATTTTGCCTTTTCCGTTATAGAGTCATGGCGGTGTCACTCGAAGTCTGCCTCTTTCTGTCCGCAATCGAGGTCGACCTCGACCCAGACTCGACGTCCTAGCTCTTTGACGTGACATTCCTATCTCGACCAAAGAATGAAATCGGGTAGCCCCGATTTCCACCGCATACAAAATGCAAGTATTTTAAAATAATAATATATCATGTCTTTGGCACTTATGCTTGCATTTGACAAACGTCATCATTCGGCAAAACCTAGTTTAGATAAAGGCTATTTTACACCAACTAGATAAGCCCCTCAACATAATCATTGATTTCTCCGATTTAAAACAAATCATTACGAATCAAATCATGGATTTATGAAGTAGGAGACAAAAAGAAGGTTAAGTTTTCTTCAATATCCATATATAATCCTTTCCGACGTGGACATCATTGATATTTTCTGCTTTTTCTTGTATATTCCTTTTCTTTTCCCTGAATTACACGTCGTTAATTGTATTAATAAAACTAAAAAATCTTACTATTTGCATTCGTCATGGTGATACCGTATTTGAAGCCATCTGAGAGTGTTGGAATCGTGAAGAGTGGCTAAATACAAAGCAACTTGATTAATGGATTTATTCAACTAGAAGTTAGGTAGTTAGTGGTAATCATATTCAAAAATAGTATATGTTGATAAAAATTAATTTAGTAATGAGTTGGTGGCAGTCTATACTCTATATATAGTTACAGCTTATAGCCACCTTATATTAGTGGTGTGATTCATGCAATATGGTCTCTTCTAGTTTGCTTATCCAGTATTACTTTTTCTTGTTAAAAATAAATAAAGTTTGTGCAATACAGACCAAATATATAAACAAGTGATATGATATTCTTTTTTTTTTTCCTTTTATCATATCATTTCAAAGGATATACTAATCCCTCCGTCCAATTTAGATTAGGTGTTTGAAGCGTAAAGTTTAAGAAATAAGAAAAAAAGAATTACACTTATGGTCTAAAACAAACCATAGAAATTTGTGTGGCTAGAAATCATCTCATTAAGTATAAAAAGAAAAATTTAAAATTAAATTATTACTAAATATAGAAAAGTATCGTTGGACTAACCAAAAAAAAGAGTGTTCCATAAATTGGGATGGAGGGAGTATTATAAATCAATGGATTTAACGTATATCTCTAACAGTGTAAAGTTTTAGTTATAATTTATTTATATATGCTGGCAGTATAAAGATTTTTTTATACAATCAACATGTAATGTTCTTTGTTTCATTTTCTAGTATATTAATCTTACTTATTATAAGCAATTATTAATAATTATTTTTTAGGTAATTTGATAGTATAATGTTTTATATCAATTTATAAAAGTTCGAATTATAAGTGTTTTATTGAAAGGTTATAAGGGTGAGTGCACAAACCCTTTATTGACCATGAAAATAAATACGCGTTGACATACAAATTCTTATGCTAATCAAGTAGCTATAAGCATATAACACACTTGTCAATATTCAAAAATGATTTATTTTTACCTGACTTGGTTCTATAATACTATGATTGTATCTATTATTAAAATGCAGTTTCCAAATCTGAAAAGGTCAATTTTAGTTGGTGGGACTCTAATTACAGACAACCTAATTCAGTTATTAGTGGACCGATTCGATATGGTCTCTTCTCTACTTTCCTTATCCGAAAAAACAAAAAACTAACTAATGTTTGTGTAATATGTGGAATTGACTAAATTCTATGTGTTGGTGCTAGTAGCCAAGAAAATCAGGTATTATATATGGTCAGATTTCTCTATAACAATATTTTTATATAATAGTCACATTATAAAAGTCAGGTTTTCCTCGGAATCAATTTTTTAAGTTATATTTTATCTCTAACTTTTTACCTATAACAATAACATTCCTAATTATAGGAGAACACTATTTGTAAAATTACCCCTCTATAACAGTCATATAGAATCATAAAGATTACTATTAATAGTTTTAAAAATATGCACATAATCTTTTCCATCAAAAAAAGTTTCTATCTTGCATAAGATATAAGATTTGAAGATTTGCACTTGATATCTTTTCTATTGGACAAATTTCAAAAAATATTTAGATAGAAATTTAACTGTTAAGCCCTTTGATTATCTTCAAGGAAAAACTATTGGATATTTTTTTACTGAAAATTTGGACACGAATCTTTGCCAATTCAAGCGTCATATCGCTAGTAAGAGAATAAATCTACAAAACAAGCTACAATTACAAAGTTCTTCCATTAATCTTGAAACAATTTATTTTTCTAGATAGCTTTAAAATGTTTGCCTTAGAGTTTAAATCTTTATACGTTTAGTTATGAATTTATTAGTAATATATTAGCTTTCTTCAATATTTAACTAGTGAAATATGCATATCTTTTGAGATTTTAAATTTGAATAATTTTCTTATCATCTATATGTAACATTAAAAAGGGAAAAATAATTAATTTTTGGATAATTTTTATTTATAACAGCCAAAATATATTTAAACGTCAAATGTTATTATAGGTGTATAACATCCATTCACTATAAAAGCCAGAAAATATCGAAACAAATGAGACTGCTATAAAGAGGGCTGACCGTAATATATTCTTTTTTCTCTCTTAAGGAATATATTAAATAAACTGAATTTAACGTGTATCAATAGAGGAAAGATTTAGTTAATTACTTTTAACTTACATAACGATTCCTTACGCAATCAATATAATATAATATGTAGTATTATGTTGCTTGCCCAATTTTCTTGTCTATTAAATTCATTTTTTATGAGTTGATTACTTTTATATATGACTTGATAGTATTTTTTTTTACACGAATAATATATAGAAGTTGAACTCATTCTGAATTAAGAATTGTTTATTAAGAGGATGGGGAGGGAGGGCGTTCAGAGTCTCGGAGATATGAGCAGAGCTAGGAGGGCGCAAAAGGATTCATCCAAATTACGTTGTCGAAAATTATACTATATACGTAAAAGGGCCAAATATACCCCTATATTATCAGAAATGGTTTAAATGTGCCTCTCGTTATACTTTGAGTTTATATATACCCTGTCATTATACTATTGGTACAAATATACTCCTTTTCCGTTAAGTTTTTTCCAAAGCGAACATCCAATCCTACGTGGCACTGACAGTTGATGAGGTGGATGCCACATGGCTTGCCACCTCAGGTCCCTAACCCATTTTACCCCTCCCTTCATTTTTTTTTCACCACTAAAATTTTCTTCCCCTCCACCACTATTGCCACCATTACCGCTACCATAAACAATATTGTATTTCAAATTTTAGTCTTTTATATATGAATTAGAGGCGCTGAGGTGGCATGCCATGTGGCATCTACCTAATCAAATATAAGTGCCGCGTAGGATTGGATTTCTACCTTGGACAATGAAGTTCTAAACGTTAATACCACATAAGAGGGGGGGTGATTTGTGTGGTACCCAATTTTCGCTCTAGAAGAACCTGGTTCTTCTAGGTGTACTTACTACTACTGTTTGCGGAATTAAGAGTGCATAAAATAAAGAACACGGAGATTTTTACGTGGAAAACACCTGGCTCAAAAGGTGAAAAAACCACGACCTACTACTCAGTAGGATTTTCCCAAACTTCCACTAAAATCACTGAGCCAAAACAGCATTTACAAAAACCTAAGGATTAAACTCTAATCCCAGTGTGGCACACAGCCTCAACTGTTGCGACATCTTCAAGTTAGCCTATAACTTGAATACTTAGTACCTATTACAATTGCTTCTACAAAAGCTGGAAAGGTACAACATTAAACCACCTACTACAATTGAACTAGAATAAGAATAAACACAATGGAATTGGTTCTTCTATCTTGTCCAAGTAGCTTCAGGAATGCACACTTGAATCTCACATAAATTGCTTGCAAAATTGCCTTGCTCTTTTGCTCTCAATTTTGTTTAACTTCTGCGTTTGTGCAATACCTGTAAAAGAGAACAATCATTGTTATTTAAAGAGTTAGTAATCAGAGTTTGATTGAGACTCAATTGCTGATCTTCCATCGAAGTTGAGTCCTTGAACAATACAAACTCCAACCCTATCCTTGATCCGGATTGTGTTCCCTTCACATGAGGAGATTTTCTCTCCTTATCCAATATGCAACCTTTTCGATCAGTTCAGGAGATATTGCTACTTTATCCTTGAGACTTATCTCCTTCACGTGCATCTCACATGTATAGGTTGATAAACACTGTGTCTCACATGATGGACCTGTTCCATGACTGAGTGCATTTGTCATTCTTCAAAACTTCACCTGAACTTGGGCCAACAAATTCCCCCTTTTTGATGATGATAAACTCTGTGCTTTTACTGATCAGAGAACCTGTGGAACTCAGCTTAATCATCAACACTTTAACTTAGAAAGTTTAACTTATCATCAAGGACCAGGTTTAATTAGGTTATAAATATCACATTATTCAGAATAACAAGTAAAGCACAATATCTCTTCCCCCTTTTGGCATCATCGAAAAGTTGCAAATATTGTGAGTCCCAGATGTTAATAATTACTCATGGCCACTGGGGCAACTACAAGTGAAAACATGGTTCAATTATTTAATAACCAACAAATAAAATTAACTATTAAGATCATAATCTTCATAGAACAAGAGAAAAAGCAAATTGTCATTGATTAGGATATGTTCCACAAACAGACCACAAAAAGAAAGAAAAACTTCCAAACATGAGCAACAAAAAACAGAAAAAGTCCCGAATCTGGGTCACTGGAGGTTCTAGATAGGTTCAAAAACAAGAACTGGAGGACCTAAGGCTTGGAGGAACTAGAGGGCTGGGTTTGGAGAAGGTTGAGCATATTCTGAAGCATTCCTTCACTTTTCTCCTTTTCTTTTGCTAGCTCAGCTCGAAGCCATCTCTTTCAGCTTCCAAATCAGCAACATGAGCCTGAAGCCTAGAAATTTCAGCATCTTTAGTTCCACACTCTTGAACCAATGCCCTAACCTTGCTATTCACTGGTGTCTTCAGAGATGAACCAGGTTCAACTGGGGTGGCATTGACAGGATAGTCACAAGCCAATAAGGTCCTAACACCAAAATGCTCCTTGCTTGATGCCATCTCCCATTTCTTCAAAGGCACCCTTAGCCTGTCCAGCACAGTTGTGAGTATGAACCCATATGGAGTTGCATGTGCCTTGGAGCCATTAATGATCCTGTCCAGTAGTTTGACAATAAAAGCAGGCCAATTTATCTGCTTTCCACTCTCAAGGCACTCCATAAGAACCAGGTCCATATAGTTGGCAGTATGCCTCCTCTACTGTCTGGGCAGCAGGCACTTGTTCACAAATTCAAATAAGACCTTGTGCTCAGGTCTCAGCTCACTCTTCTGAACAAATCTAGCTTCAGGTACATCTACAGCATTTGCAGCATCACAAAAATTCCTAGTAATTTGAAGAGCAGTGGGGAGAGATTCCAGACATGGACACCCCTGCCTTGTATAGTCATCATACCCTTCACTTGGTATGTCCAGAATCTCACACAGTTTGATTGCATCAAACTCTACTTTTACACCCTTTACCCTGCTGGAGACTACCCCATTTTTCACAATGGCATTGGCCATGAACTAAATCAACTCATTTCTAGCCAGCCTTCCATCCATCTCAAGGACCATGTCCTTCAACCCTTGTGCAGCAAGAGCATCCACCAATCTTCTCATACCTGGCTCATCCAGGTCTTTCAACAACCTGCCTTTCAAAAAGTTTCTCCTGCCAAAGATGGCAAACCTATCATGTTCTTTCTCAGACTCCTCCTCTTCTTCTTCTCCACTCCATTCTTCTTCTTCTTCCGTAATTTTTACCTATTTCCCTTTCACTGCAGATCTGGTTCTATTGGATAAGGAGGATTCAACAGATACAGGTGAAGAGGAAGACTTCTTGGAAGAAGTCTTGGATCTTTTTGGTTTGGGAGTAGGAACTTCTTCAGTTGTTCCTCTTTCTTGATGGACCAGGTCCATCTCCTCTTCTTCTTCTACAATCTCAACACTCTCCACAACCTTAGCCTTTCCTTTTTCCCTCTTTTTATTCCTGCTCTCATCCAGAGCTTTCTGCAATTCTGCTTCACTTTGCTTCACCCTGCTCCTAGTAGCTCTTCCCTTAGGTACTGAAGGGACAGTAGGCTTTCGAGATGACACTTTACTTTTCTTTGTTGGCTTGGAAGCAATTGGAGCCTTTTGTGAGGAAGCCTTGCGCTTCTTTGGATCATAACTGTCCAACCTTCTTCAAAAGCTCAGCCAGGGCTTCCTCAACAGATGAACCAAGCTCATCCTGATGCTTGCTCAAATGAACGAGACCTTCAGCAGCCTCCCCAGAACCACTTCCCCCTGACTTGTTACCACTCTCCTCAACACCCCCACAGATAGCAAGAACTTTTTCTTTCTTTTTACTTCCCTTCCTACATCTCTCAGACCCCATTAATCCTTCACAGAACCAACCAAAACAAACCTATTATCAACCTTTTCAACCACATCAGAAAATACCAAACAAGTATTTACCTCACCAGGGGTTTCGTGATACTTATCAGTGTCAGAGGAACCATGTTCTTCACCTTCGCTGGCAGAGATAAAAGCTTCAGACTCAGAGCTGGAGTCAGATTCTTTAGCAGAACTTTCCTTCTTCTGGCTAGCCCTCAATTTCTCATTTAGAGCTTTTCTCAAAGAACCAGAAGCTACAGTTTTCTGGCCAACATTTTCTGCCGGCGGAACCTTGGTTTTGGGGTTTCACTAGGGGTGTAGATGAGGATGTATTAGAAGGGGATACTGGTGGGGGAGTTCCAGGATTATCTTGGGGATTAGTCATGGTGAATTATTTCTGGAGAGGATTTAGGAATTTTGGAGAGAAAGATAATCAGAACTAGAGAGGATTTTTGACGTTTATGAAATAATGAAGAAGGGTGTGGTGAGTATTTAAAGATGATTAGAAGTAATTGCAGTAACGACAGCTTTTTGCAGGAGTCAATTAGAAGTCTAATCACTTTAGAATTCTGGTCTCTTAGTGGTTAATAGGCGACGCTAGATTTTAGGCAAAAATCCCATTTTCTTTAGAGTTCTAGGAGAATGAAACTGGTTCAATGCTCAATGGATAGAATTTCTGGGAATTTGATGAATGTAGGACTTCTGCTCATGATTGAAAAATTAATCTTTCTAATTGTGCAACGTATAGAAAACATACCTGAACTTCCTCATAAGCATATACTGATGAACCAGGTTCTTCAAGTAGAACTCTCTTGAACATGCCTCAAATGTTATAATAGAAAAAACTTTGTAAGAGATCAGTGAGTCATATATACACATGTCACAGGAGTATACTGATTAAACTATGAAACTGAGTAAGAATTGATCTAGATATTTACACAACAGTTAGAACTCCTAACCAATTTTTTTTTCATTTTGTTTTTTTTATTTTTTTTCATTGTGCATTCTGAACTGGACCTATTAGGTGATCTTAATCATCCCTAATTCCAACCTGTTCCTCTCAAAGTTTTCTCTACTCAGTGCTTTAGTAAAGATGTCGGCTATTTGTTTATCAGTAGCACAGAATTCTACTGAAATCAATCCTTTCTCATAGTTATCTCTTAAGAAGTGGTGTCTAACATCTATGTGCTTAGTCCTCTTATGATGAACAGGGTTCTTTGTCATACTTATAGCACTAGTGTTATCACAAAATATTGGAATACATCCCACTTCAATTCAAAAATCTACGAGCTGTTGTTTGATCCATAGTAATTGTAACGACCCGGCCGGTCGTTTTTGGAATTTACGCCCCGATCCCCCATTAGCTGCTTCTCCTAAGTTCATTTCTACTATTTTGGTTTGCCGGGACGTTCGGTGTTAGGATTCGGAGTGTTTTGGGACACTTAGTCCCTAAATGAGAGCTTAAGTGTTGAAAAATGGTCCGTACTCGGAACAGTGTGAAGACGACCTCGGAATGGAAATCCGATGGTTTCGTTAGCTCCGTTAGGTGATTCCGGGGTTGGGAGCGTGTTCGGAATGTATTTTGGAAGTCCGTAGCTCATTTAGGCTTGAAATGCCAAAGTTTGTATTTTTGAAGTTCCGGTCCGATAGTGAGTTTTTGATCAGAGGGTCGGAATGGAATTCCGAAGGTTGCACTAGCTCCGTCATGTCATTTGGGATGTGTGTGCAAAATTTCAGGTCATTCGGACGTGTTTTGGTTAGGTTTTTGATCGAAATCGTATTTGGAAGAAATTTGAAGTTCTTAGGCTTGAATCTTTGATTAAATCGGTTTCCGGTGTTGTTTTAGGTGTTTTATGGATTGGTACAAGTTCGAATAAGGTGCAAGGTGGTATTGGTGCTTTTGGTTGAGGTTCCGGGGGCCTCGGGATGATTTCGGGTGGTTAACGGAAAAATTTCTAAGTGTTGC